>NC_059466.1:52410967-52585967 GCF_905237065.1 Salmo salar
GGTAATGAGCTGGGTAATGAGTTGGGTAATGAGCTGGGTAATGAGCTGGGTAATGTGCTGGGTAATGTGCTGGGTAATGAGTTGGGTAATGAGCTGGGTAATGAGCTGGGTAATGTGCTGGGTAATGAGCTGGGTAATGTGCTGGGTAATGTGCTGGGTAATGTGCTGGGTAATGAGCTGGGTAATGAGTTGGGTAATGAGCTGGGTAATGAGCTGGGTAATGAGTTGGGTAATGAGCTGGGTAATGAGCTGGGTAATGAGTTGGGTAATGACATGGGTAATGAGCTGGGTAATGAGCTGGGTAATGAGCTGGGTAATGAGTTGGGTAATGAGTTGGGTAATGACATGGGTAATGAGTTGGGTAATGAGCTGGGTAATGAGCTGGGTAATGAGTTGGGTAATGAGCTGGGTAATGTGCTGGGTAATGAGCTGGGTAATGAGTTGGGTAATGAGCTGGGTAATGAGTTGGGTAATGAGCTGGGTAATGAGCTGGGTAATGAGCTGGGTAATGAGCTGGGTAATGAGCTGGGTAATGAGCTGGGTAATGAGCTGGGTAATGAGTTGGGTAATGAGTTGGGTAATGACATGGGTAATGAGTTGGGTAATGAGTTGGGTAATGAGCTGGGTAATGAGCTGGGTAATGAGTTGGGTAATGAGCTGGGTAATGAGCTGGGTAATGAGCTGGGTAATGAGTTGGGTAATGAGCTGGGTAATGAGTTGGGTAATGAGCTGGGTAATGAGCTGGGTAATGACATGGGTAATGAGCTGGGTAATGAGCTGGGTAATGAGCTGGGTAATGAGCTGGGTAATGAGCTGGGTAATGAGTTGGGTAATGAGCTGGGTAATGAGTTGGGTAATGAGCTGGGTAATGAGTTGGGTAATGAGCTGGGTAATGAGCTGGGTAATGAGTTGGGTAATGAGCTGGGTAATGAGTTGGGTAATGAGCTGGGTAATGAGTTGGGTAATGAGCTGGGTAATGTGCTGGGTAATGTGCTGGGTAATGTGCTGGGTAATGAGCTGGGTAATGAGCTGGGTAATGAGCTGGGTAATGAGCTGGGTAATGAGTTGGGTAATGAGCTGGGTAATGTGCTGGGTAATGAGTTGGGTAATGAGCTGGGTAATGTGCTGGGTAATGAGCTGGGTAATGAGCTGGGTAATGAGTTGGGTAATGTGCTGGGTAATGAGCTGGGTAATGAGTTGGGTAATGAGCTGGGTAATGAGCTGGGTAATGAGTTGGGTAATGAGCTGGGTAATGAGCTGGGTAATGAGCTGGGTAATGAGTTGGGTAATGAGCTGGGTAATGAGCTGGGTAATGAGCTGGGTAATGAGTTGGGTAATGAGCTGGGTAATGAGCTGGGTAATGAGTTGGGTAATGAGCTGGGTAATGAGTTGGGTAATGAGCTGGGTAATGAGCTGGGTAATGAGTTGGGTAATGAGCTGGGTAATGTGCTGGGTAATGTGCTGGGTAATGAGCTGGGTAATGAGCTGGGTAATGAGCTGGGTAATGTGCTGGGTAATGAGCTGGGTAATGAGTTGGGTAATGAGCTGGGTAATGAGTTGGGTAATGAGCTGGGTAATGAGCTGGGTAATGAGCTGGGTAATGAGCTGGGTAATGAGCTGGGTAATGAGCTGGGTAATGAGCTGGGTAATGAGTTGGGTAATGAGCTGGGTAATGAGTTGGGTAATGAGCTGGGTAATGAGTTGGGTAATGAGCTGGGTAATGAGCTGGGTAATGAGTTGGGTAATGAGCTGGGTAATGAGTTGGGTAATGAGCTGGGTAATGAGCTGGGTAATGAGCTGGGTAATGAGCTGGGTAATGAGTTGGGTAATGAGCTGGGTAATGAGCTGGGTAAGTAAAAACAACCTCAACCCTCCTAATAAGGTATTAACACTGAAGACACCAGCTCAATCAATATAAACTGACGGGAGGAAGCGACTACGGGCAGACGGGAGGAAGCGACTACGGGCAGACGGGAGGAAGCGACTACGGGTAGACGGGAGGAAGCGACTACGGGTAGACGGGAGGAAGCGACTACGGGCAGACGGGAGGAAGAGACTACGGGCAGACGGGAGGACGCGACTACGGGTAGACGGGAGGAAGCGGCTACGGGCAGACGGGAGGAAGAGACTACGGGCAGACGGGAGGAAGCGGTTAAGGGTAGACGGGAGGAAGAGACTACGGGCAGACGGGAGGAAGCGGTTAAGGGTAGACGGGAGGAAGCGGTTAAGGGTAGACGGGAGGAAGCGACTACGGGTAGACAGGAGGAAGCGGTTAAGGGTAGACAGGAGGAAGCGACTACGGGTAGACGGGAGGAAGCGACTACGGGCAGACGGGAGGAAGCGGTTAAGGGTAGACCTTTACTGTGCTGTATATTTCTGTCATTTAGATCCCCACTGGTGTTCCAGATAGACATCAACACAGTGGTTGAATCACAAATGGCACCCTATATAGTGCACTACTTTAGACCAGGGCCCTATGGCACCCTATTCCCTATATAGTGCACTACTTTAGACCAGAGCCCTATTCCCTATATAGTGCACTACTATAGACCAGAGCCCTATTCCCTATGTAGTGCACTACTTTAGACCAGAACCCTATTCCCTATGTAGTGCACTACTTTAGACCAGGGCCCTATTCCCTATGTAGTGCACTACTTTAGACCAGGGCCCTATTCCCTATATAGTGCACTACTATAGACCAGAGCCCTATATAGTGCACTACTATAGACCAGGGCCCTATTCCCTATGTAGTGCACTACTTTAGACCAGGGCCCTATTCCCTATGTAGTGCACTACTATAGACCAGAGCCCTATTCCCTATGTAGTGCACTACTATAGACCAGAGCCCTATTCCCTATGTAGTGAACTACTGTTGACCAGAGCCCTATTTCTTATGTAGTGCACTACTTTAGACCAGAGCCCTATTCCTTATGTAGTGCACTACTTTAGAATATAGGGTGCCATTTGGGACGTACTGCTCCTAACTATCTAGGGTTCTGTTTCCCTGGTTACCAACCACACAAACACTGAGCAGAGGTACCACACCCCCTTTCCCCCGTTTCCCAGCATCCCTCTTTTTCCCCCCGTTTCCCAGCATCCCTCTTTCCCCCCCGTTTCCCAGCATCCCTATTTCCCCCCATTTCCCAGCATCCCTCTTTCCCCCCCGTTTCCCAGCATCCCTCTTTCCCCCCGTTTCCCAGCATCCCTCTTTCCCCCCGTTTCCCAGCATCCCTCTTTCCCCCCATTTCCCAGCATCCCTCTTTCCCCCGTTTCCCAGCATCCCTCTTTCCCCCCGTTTCCCAGCATCCCAACAACAAGTGTGACCAGTTTCAATTACCTGTGGGAGGACCCCCCCCCTCCTAGCCCAGCTGGAGAGGACCCCCCCTCCTAGCCCAGCTGGAGAGGACCCCCCCTCCCTAGCCCAGCTGGAGAGGACCCCCCCCTCCTAGCCCAGCTGGAGAGGACCCCCCTAGCCCAGCTGGAGAGGACCCCCCCCTAGCCGAGCTGGAGAGGACCCCCCCTCCCTAGCCCAGCTGGAGAGGACCCCCCCTAGCCCAGCTGGAGAGGACCCCCCCCAGCCCAGCTGGAGAGGACCCCCCTCAGCCCAGCTGGAGAGGACCCCCCTCCCTAGCCCAGCTGGAGAGGACCCCCCCTTCTAGCCCAGCTGGAGAGGACCCCCCCTTCTAGCCCAGCTGGAGAGGACCCCCCCTTCTAGCCCAGCTGGAGAGGACCCCCCCCCCCTAGCCGAGCTGGAGAGGACCCCCCCCCTAGCCGAGCTGGAGAGGACCCCCCCTCCTAGCCGAGCTGGAGAGGACCCCCCCTAGCCGAGCTGGAGAGGACCCCCCCTAGCCGAGCTGGAGAGGACCCCCCCCCTAGCCGAGCTGGAGAGGACCCCCCCTTCTAGCCCAGGTGGAGAGGCCCCCCCCTTCTAGCCCAGCTGGAGAGGAGCCCCCCCCTTCTAGCCCAGCTGGAGAGGAGCCCCCCCTTCTAGCCCAGCTGGAGAGGACCCCCCCTTCTAGCCCAGGTGGAGAGGAGCCCCCCCCTTCTAGCCCAGCTGGAGAGGAGCCCCCCCTTCTAGCCCAGCTGGAGAGGCGCCCGCCACTGGACTACTCTGGAGATAGTGATATGGACAGGAAGAGAGGAAGCAACAACTTCCTGGAAGTTTTTCTTTATGGGCCAACAGGGCAACCTGTCTCTCTCCTCTGCTCCAATCTCCTGTCTTCTAGAGCCCTAGAGCCCTATGATAGGGAGGAGAGAGAAGCAGGAGAGAGGGAAAATAGAGCGTAGTCCTGCCTCAGTCCTCTTCTGCCCTTCAGAGCCCGCCTGGAATTAGAGTGTAGAGGTGGCAGGTAGCCTAGTGGTTAGAGTGGAGGGGGGGGCAGGTAGCCTAGTGGTTAGAGTGGAGGGGTGGCAGGTAGCCTAGTGGTTAGAGTGTAGGGGGCGGCAGGTAGCCTAGTGGTTAGAGTGGAGGGGAGGCAGGTAGCCTAGTGGTTAGAGTGTAGAGGCGACAGGTAGCCTAGTGGTTAGAGTGGCAGGTAGCCTAGTGGTTAGAGTGGAGGGGGGCAGGTAGCCTAGTTGTTAGAGTGTAGGGGCGGCAGGTAGCCTAGTGGTTAGAGTGTAGGGGGGGCAGGTAGCCTAGTGGTTAGAGTGGAGGGGGGCAGGTAGCCTAGTTGTTAGAGTGTAGGGGCGGCAGGTAGCCTAGTGGTTAGAGTGTAGGGGGGCAGGTAGCCTAGTGGTTAGAGTGGAGGGGAGGCAGGTAGCCTAGTGGTTAGAGTGTAGGGGCGGCAGGTAGCCTAGTGGTTAGAGTGTAGGGGTGGCAGGTAGCCTAGTGGTTAGAGTGGAGGGAGGCAGGTAGCCTAGTGGTTAGAGTGGAGGGACGGCAGGTAGCCTAGTGGTTAGAGTGGAGGGGAGGCAGGTAGCCTAGTGGTTAGAGTGGAGGGACGGCAGGTAGCCTAGTGGTTAGAGTGGAGGGGAGGCAGGTAGCCTAGTGGTTAGAGTGGAGGGGGGGCAGGTAGCCTAGTGGTTAGAGTGGAGGGGAGGCAGGTAGCCTAGTGGTTAGAGTGGAGGGGGGGCAGGTAGCCTAGTGGTTAGAGTGGAGGGGAGGCAGGTAGCCTAGTGGTTAGAGTGGAGGGGGGGCAGGTAGCCTAGTGGTTAGAGTGGAGGGGAGGCAGGTAGCCTAGTGGTTAGAGTGGAGGGGGGGCAGGTAGCCTAGTGGTTAGAGTGGAGGGGCGGCAGGTAGCCTAGTGGTTAGAGTGGAGGGGGGGCAGGTAGCCTAGTGGTTAGAGTGTAGAGGAGGCAGGTAGCCTAGTGGTTAGAGTGTAGAGGGGCAGGTAGCCTAGTGGTTAGAGTGTAGGGGGGGCAGGTAGCCTAGTGGTTAGAGTGGAGGGGAGGCAGGTAGCCTAGTGGTTAGAGTGTAGGGGCGGCAGGTAGCCTAGTGGTTAGAGTGTAGGGGCGGCAGGTAGCCTAGTTGTTAGAGTGTAGGGGAGGCAGGTAGCCTAGTGGTTAGAGTGGAGGGGGGGCAGGTAGCCTAGTGGTTAGAGTGGAGGGGAGGCAGGTAGCCTAGTGGTTAGAGTGGAGGGGAGGCAGGTAGCCTAGTGGTTAGAGTGGAGGGGGGGCAGGTAGCCTAGTGGTTAGAGTGTAGAGGCGACAGGTAGCCTAGTGGTTAGAGTGTAGGGGTGGCAGGTAGCCTAGTGGTTAGAGTGTAGAGGTGGCAGGCAGCCTAGTGGTTAGAGTGGAGGGGAGGCAGGTAGCCTAGTGGTTAGAGTGGAGGGGAGGCAGGTAGCCTAGTGGTTAGAGTGGAGGGGGGGCAGGTAGCCTAGTGGTTAGAGTGTAGGGGGGGCAGGTAGCCTAGTGGTTAGAGTGTAGAGGCGGCAGGTAGCCTAGTGGTTAGAGTGTAGGGGAGGCAGGTAGCCTAGTGGTTAGAGTGGAGGGACGGCAGGTAGCCTAGTGGTTAGAGTGGAGGGGAGGCAGGTAGCCTAGTGGTTAGAGTGGAGGGGGGCAGGTAGCCTAGTGGTTAGAGTGGAGGGGAGGCAGGTAGCCTAGTGGTTAGAGTGGAGGGGGGGCAGGTAGCCTAGTGGTTAGAGTGGAGGGGAGGCAGGTAGCCTAGTGGTTAGAGTGGAGGGGGGGCAGGTAGCCTAGTGGTTAGAGTGGAGGGCGGCAGGTAGCCTAGTGGTTAGAGTGGAGGGGGGCAGGTAGCCTAGTGGTTAGAGTGTAGAGGGGCAGGTAGCCTAGTGGTTAGAGTGTAGAGGGGGCAGGTAGCCTAGTGGTTAGAGTGGAGGGGGGGCAGGTAGCCTAGTTGTTAGAGTGTAGGGGCGGCAGGTAGCCTAGTGGTTAGAGTGGAGGGGGGCAGGTAGCCTAGTGGTTAGAGTGTAGGGGAGGCAGGTAGCCTAGTGGTTAGAGTGGAGGGGGGGCAGGTAGCCTAGTGGTTAGAGTGGAGGGGAGGCAGGTAGCCTAGTGGTTAGAGTGGAGGGGGGCAGGTAGCCTAGTGGTTAGAGTGGAGGGGAGGCAGGTAGCCTAGTGGTTAGAGTGGAGGGGAGGCAGGTAGCCTAGTGGTTAGAGTGGAGGGGGGGCAGGTAGCCTAGTGGTTAGAGTGTAGAGGCGACAGGTAGCCTAGTGGTTAGAGTGTAGGGGAGGCAGGTAGCCTAGTGGTTAGAGTGGAGGGGAGGCAGGTAGCCTAGTGGTTAGAGTGGAGGGGGGCAGGTAGCCTAGTGGTTAGAGTGTAGAGGCGACAGGTAGCCTAGTGGTTAGAGTGGAGGGGCGGCAGGTAGCCTAGTGGTTAGAGTGTAGGGGAGGCAGGTAGCCTAGTGGTTAGAGTGGAGGGGCGGCAGGTATCCTAGTGGTTAGAGTGTAGGGGAGGCAGGTAGTCTAGTGGTTAGAGTGTAGGGGAGGCAGGTAGCCTAGTGGTTAGAGTGTAGGGGAGGCAGGTAGCCTAGTGGTTAGAGTGTGGGGGAGGCAGGTAGCCTAGTGGTTAGAGTGGAGGGGAGGCAGGTAGTCTAGTGGTTAGAGTGGAGGGGCGGCAGGTAGCCTAGTGGTTAGAGTGTAGAGGAGGCAGGTAGCCTAGTGGTTAGAGGTGGCAGGTAGCCTAGTGGTTAGAGTGTAGGGGAGGCAGGTAGCCTAGTGGTTAGAGGTGGCAGGTAGCCTAGTGGTTAGAGTGTAGGGGAGGCAGGTAGCCTAGTGGTTAGAGTGGAGGGGAGGCAGGTAGCCTAGTGGTTAGAGTGGAGGGGAGGCAGGTAGCCTAGTGGTTAGAGTGGAGGGGAGGCAGGTAGCCTAGTGGTTAGAGTGGAGGGGAGGCAGGTAGCCTAGTGGTTAGAGTGGAGGGGGGGCAGGTAGCCTAGTGGTTAGAGTGTAGAGGCGACAGGTAGCCTAGTGGTTAGAGTGTAGGGGAGGCAGGTAGCCTAGTGGTTAGAGGTGGCAGGTAGCCTAGTGGTTAGAGTGTAGGGGAGGCAGGTAGCCTAGTGGTTAGAGTGGAGGGGAGGCAGGTAGCCTAGTGGTTAGAGGTGGCAGGTAGCCTAGTGGTTAGAGTGTAGGGGAGGCAGGTAGTCTAGTGGTTAGAGTGTAGGGGAGGCAGGTAGCCTAGTGGTTAGAGTGTAGGGGCGGCAGGTAGTCTAGTGGTTAGAGTGGAGGGGCGGCAGGTACCCTAGTGGTTAGAGTGGAGGGGCGGCAGGTACCCTAGTGGTTAGAGTGTAGAGGCGACAGGTAGCCTAGTGGTTAGAGTGGAGGGGCGGCAGGTAGCCTAGTGGTTAGAGTGTAGAGGCGACAGGTAGCCTAGTGGTTAGAGTGGAGGGGCGGCAGGTAGCCTAGTGGTTAGAGTGGAGGGGCGGCAGGTACCCTAGTGGTTAGAGTGGAGGGGCGGCAGGTAGTCTAGTGGTTAGAGTGTAGGGGAGGCAGGTAGCCTAGTGGTTAGAGTGTAGGGGAGGCAGGTAGCCTAGTGGTTAGAGTGTAGGGGGGCAGGTAGCCTAGTGGTTAGAGTGTAGGGGGGGCAGGTAGCCTAGTGGTTAGAGTGTAGGGGAGGCAGGTAGTCTAGTGGTTAGAGTGTAGAGGAGGCAGGTAGTCTAGTGGTTAGAGTGTAGAGGAGGCAGGTAGCCTAGTGGTTAGAGTGTAGAGGAGGCAGGTAGCCTAGTGGTTAGAGTGTAGGGGGCGGCAGGTAGCCTAGTGGTTAGAGTGTAGAGGAGGCAGGTAGCCTAGTGGTTAGAGTGTAGGGGGGGCAGGTAGCCTAGTGGTTAGAGTGTAGAGGAGGCAGGTAGCCTAGTGGTTAGAGTGTAGGGGAGGCAGGTAGCCTAGTGGTTAGAGTGGAGGGACGGCAGGTAGCCTAGTGGTTAGAGTGGAGGGACGGCAGGTAGCCTAGTGGTTAGAGTGGAGGGGGGCAGGTAGCCTAGTGGTTAGAGTGTAGGGGGGGCAGGTAGCCTAGTGGTTAGAGTGTAGAGGGGGCAGGTAGCCTAGTGGTTAGAGTGTAGAGGGAGCAGGTAGCCTAGTGGTTAGAGTGTAGAGGGGGCAGGTAGCCTAGTGGTTAGTGTGTAGGGGCGGCAGGTAGCCTAGTGGTTAGAGTGTAGGGGAGGCAGGTAGCCTAGTGGTTAGAGTGTAGGGGCGGCAGGTAGCCTAGTGGTTAGAGTGGAGGGGCGGTAGGTAGCCTAGTGGTTAGAGTGGAGGGCGGTAGGTAGCCTAGTGGTTAGAGTGGAGGGGGGGCAGGTAGCCTAGTGGTTAGAGTGGAGGGGGCAGGTAGCCTAGTGGTTAGAGCGTAGGGGCGGTAGGTAGCCTAGTGGTTAGAGTGGAGGGGAGGCAGGTAGCCTAGTGGTTAGAGTGTAGGGGGCGGTAGGTAGCCTAGTGGTTACAGTGGAGGGGAGGCAGGTAGCCTAGTGGTTAGAGAGGCAGGTAGCCTAGTGGTTAGAGTGTAGGGGCGGCAGGTAGCCTAGTGGTTAGAGTGTAGGGGTGGCAGGTAGCCTAGTGGTTAGAGTGGAGGGGCGGTAGGTAGCCTAGTGGTTAGAGTGGAGGGAGGCAGGTAGCCTAGTGGTTAGAGTGTAGGGGGGCGGTAGGTAGCCTAGTGGTTAGAGTGGAGGGGAGGCAGGTAGCCTAGTGGTTAGAGAGGCAGGTAGCCTAGTGGTTAGAGTGTAGAGGGGGCAGGTAGCCTAGTGGTTAGAGTGTAGGGGGGGCAGGTAGCCTAGTGGTTAGAGTGTAGGGGCGGCAGGTAGCCTAGTGGTTAGAGTGTAGGGGCGGCAGGTAGCCTAGTGGTTAGAGTGTAGGGGAGGCAGGTAGCCTAGTGGTTAGAGTGTAGGGGCGGCAGGTAGCCTAGTGGTTAGAGTGTAGAGGAGGCAGGTAGCCTAGTGGTTAGAGTGTAGGGGTGGCAGGTAGCCTAGTGGTTAGAGTGGAGGGGCGGTAGGTAGCCTATTGGTTAGAGTGGAGGGGAGGCAGGTAGCCTAGTGGTTAGAGTGTAGAGGAGGCAGGTAGCCTAGTGGTTAGAGTGTAGGGGCGGTAGGTAGCCTAGTGGTTAGAGTGTAGGGGCGGTAGGTAGCCTAGTGGTTAGAGTGGAGGGGAGGCAGGTAGCCTAGTGGTTAGAGAGGCAGGTAGCCTAGTGGTTAGAGTGGAGGGGAGGCAGGTAGCCTAGTGGTTAGAGTGGAGGGGAGGCAGGTAGCCTAGTGGTTAGAGTGGAGGGGGCGGCAGGTAGCCTAGTGGTTAGAGTGTAGAGGCGGCAGGTAGCCTAGTGGTTAGAGTGTAGGGGAGGCAGGTAGCCTAGTGGTTAGAGTGGAGGGGAGGCAGGTAGCCTAGTGGTTAGAGTGTAGAGGCGGTAGGTAGTCTAGTGGTTAGAGTGTAGAGGGGCGGCAGGTAGTCTATTGGTTAGAGTGTAGGGGCGGCAGGTAGCCTAGTGGTTAGAGTGTAGGGGGGGCAGGTAGCCTAGTGGTTAGAGTGGAGGGGGGGCACTTTTCTCCAGTGACCATTGACTCGACTCACTACAGTAGACAACACAGTAGTGGCTTGGGAACAAGTCTGAATGTCCTTGAGTGGCCCAGCCAGAACCCGGACTTGAACCCGATCAGGTCTCTCCAGAGATGTTCGAAATTAGCTGTGCGTCGACGCTCCCCATCCAACCTGACAGAGTTTGAGTGGATCTGCAGAGCAGAATGGGAGAAACTCCCCAAATACAGGTGTGCCAAGCTTGTAGCGTCATACCCAAGAAGACTCGAGGCTGTAATCGCTGCCAAAGGTGCTTCAACAAAGTACTGAGTAAAGGGTCTGAATACTTATATAAATGTTATCCTGTTTTTTGTTTTATAAATTTGAAGAAGAATTTATTTTTTATTTATGTTAGAATAAGGCTGTAACGTAACAACATTGGGAAAAGTCAAGGTGTCTGACGCTATCCTATATTCTTAAACCACCGCTGTGTATTAAAAAAAAATACATCCAACCGTCGAAAGGCTGAGGTTTAAAAGCCTGCAGCCTAAATATTTAAGAGGGAGTTGGGTGGGTCTGGAAAGGGTTTGCTCCCAAATTACTCCCTATTCCTGTTATACAGCACTGCTTTTGACAACCGTACTATGGGAATAGGGTGACGATTGGGACACAGACAAACTTAAAGCGGTCAGTTTAGACTGCTGGGGGGTTAGGACAGATAGAGAATCACAAACTAGGCTAAAGTCTACCAGACTGCCTCTTTCAGCTATCAGCCCAAACGAGGCTAAAGTCCCTTTCAGTTATCAGCCCAAACGAGGCTAAAGTCCCTTTCAGTTATCAGCCCAAACTAGGCTAAAGTCTACCAGACTGTGTTTTTCAGCTATCAGCCCAAACTAGGCTAAAGTCTACCAGACTGTGTTTTTCAGCTATCAGCCCAAACTAGGCTAAAGTCTACCAGACTGCCTCTTTCAGTTATCAGCCCAAACTAGGCTAAAGTCTACCAGACTGCCTCTTTCAGTTATCAGCCCAAACTAGGCTAAAGTCTACCGGACTGCCTCTTTCAGCTATCAGCCCAAACTAGGCTAAAGTCTACCAGACTGTGTTTTTCAGCTATCAGCCCAAACTAGGCTAAAGTCTACCAGACTGTGCCATCATTGCAGGATTGCAGCATAACGGCGAGTGGCAGGCTTACTCATGGAGTCTCTTAGCAGTGTGTCATGACTATGACAATTATATATTCTGAATCAGGTGGAGGAAAATCCAATATAAAACTAATTTGATTGATGCTCCTAGTAGAATCTCAATCGCATATTCCTGGTGAACTCTCTCCTCACCTCCTTCTCAAAACCCACTGGAGGAGAAGGTCAGAAGGGGAGGGACCTTTTGGCTTTCTCAGCCAATGGGTTTTGAGAAATTTGGCCCTAATAATAATTATTACAGTGGAATCTGCGTCAACAGCAATTTCAGAGAAATCCTCTGCAGTATCATCAGACTCCGACATTTCCTCAGTGAAAAACAACGTCCTGAGCAAATGTCAAATGTAATTCTTACGAAAATAACGTACGATAAACCACGTATACAATCTGCACACCTTTATAGAAAAAAAACACCTTTATAGAAAAAAAAGCACCTTTATAGAAAAAAAAACACCTTTATAGAAAAAAACACCTTTATAGAAAAAAACACCTTTATAGAAAAAAACACCTTTATAGAAAAACAAACAAAAGCAAAGTCTTCATGTTTTGTTGATTTCAAGAAAGCTTTTACATTTAAGTCATTTAGCAGACGCTCTTATCCAGAGCGACTTAGAAATTGGGAGTATCTGTGGAAAATCGACACATTCTAGTTATCAGATTCACATGGAATTGTTGTGCAATTTAAAAAAAAAAAAGTTTAAATATGAAACAATTTGTGAAATGATTAAAATGTAATTTTATTTTATTTTTTTTTTAAATGAGAGAATAGTTTTCATAAGGGAAATATGCACCATCAGTGGCCATGCCCACATGAATAGGCCTTTTCTCCATTTCTGTAAGAACCCCCGTGATCCAATTCACGGCGAACTAAGCCAACCAACATTGTGTTCCCATTGACGTGAGGACTGCTGTACATACGTTTAGAAGGGAAAATGTCAACGTGGAGGTGACGATCGCCATGCCGGAAGGATGAATTTCTACTATACCAGCCAGAATATGGCATTAACTTATAGTATGGCAACTCGGTATGAACTTTGAACTCTTATTCACTAAAGAAGTGATACATCCTAGACGTCGAGTTATCAGCAGCAGCTGTAAACGTGCGCGGCCTAGGAAAGGACGGACAATCTCTTCAGAAAGACAGGGTACTACAAACGTATCCGTTCTATCACACGACGACAGTACTACAACGTATCCGTTCTATCACACGACGACAGTACTACAATGTATCCGTTCTATCACACGACGACAGTACTACAATGTATCCGTTCTATCACACGACGACAGTACTACAACGTATCCGTTCTACCACAAGACGACAGTACTACAAACGTATCTGTTCTACCACAAGACAACAACGTATCCTCCCAGAAATATTCTTCAAAGGACAAGGGAGATCTCTGCTGGGCAACCCAGCCTTCCATCTTCGACCGTTCTATCGAAGCGCAGCTCAGAGTAAATATATTTCTTGCATTTTCCTTTTCTAAATGGGCGGTTATTTAGAACGCATAAGATTCTGTATTTACGATGATAGCATAGCTTCATAAGGTCCGATAGAGACCCAATCATTTTGTTCCTCAGTCTTCCCGCTCTTTCATTCAAACCCAACCCCCCCTTTTCTTTGTGTAACCAGTCGCCATATCGGTGTCATCCACTAGGGACTTTTTCCTTTATGACATAATTAGTCATCAATGTATGATCCATCCTGTGTAGATGTAATTCTGTGTGATTATTTAGGTATTTAGTAAATAAATAATTAAACCAAATTTTGTATTGCTTGATTCAACTTGTTAGCCAGGGTTTGTGAAGATAACCAAGAATTCTACGATGTTCAGATGAGACTGAATAAGGTGACGATTAAATATTGACTGCTATTGATATAAAAGATTACTAGGTCTTTAAGAGTTTATTCGGAAGAGAACAGCTCTATAAACATTCTTCCGTGGTGCCCCGACTTTCTAGTTAATTACATTTACATGATTAGTTTAAATCAGGTAATATTAATTACAGAGAATTGATTTGATAAAATAGCATGTCATATCACCACTTAATCCATAGTAAAGACACAACTGTTGTGAGGTCTGGGGTCCGCTCACCAACCAAGAATTCATAAAATGAGACAAAACACCCAATTGAGACTCTGCATGCAGAATTCTGCAAAAATACACTTGGTCTCCCGAGTGGCGCAGCGGTCTAAGGCACTGCATCTCAGTGCTAGAGGCGTCACTACAGACACCCTGGTTCGATTCCAGGCTGTATCACAACCGGCCGTGATTGGGAGTCCCCATAGGGCGGCGCACAATTGGCCCAGCGTCGTCCGGGTTTGGCCGGTGAAGGCCGTCATTGTAAATAAGAATTTGTTCTTAATGGACTTGCCTAGTTAAAAAAAGGTTAAATAAAAAAATATATAAATGCTTTGTATACAACACAAAACCCCCAAACCATCCATGCAGAATTAGAACTGTATCCACTACAGAGCCGTTAAATTCTACAACCACCTAAAAAGGAATCGATTCCAACATTCCACCACTGAGCCCTCAACTACTCAGAGACGAACCTGGAGAAGAGTCCCCTCGGCCAGCTGGTTCTGGGGCTCTGTTCACAAACCTTCCATAACGAAGCCATCACCTACAGAGAGATGAACCTAAGGAAGAGTCCCCTCGGCCAGCTGGATCTGGGGCTCTGTTCATAAACAGACCCCACAGAGCCCCAGGACAGCAACACAATTAGACCCAAACGAATTATTAAAAAGTAAAAACTACTTGACACTGGAAAGAATCAACCAAAAAAACCAGAGCAAATTGTAACGGTATCTGGCCAGAAAACAGAGAGGACACAGCGGCAGAATACCTGACCACTGTGACTGAACCAAAACTGAAGGAAAGCTTTGACTATGTACAGACTCAGTGAGCATAGCCTTGCTATTGAGAGAGGACGCCGTATGACCATATTAGAGAAGCATATTTCCCACAGACCTACAATGAATTTGAACACAAATCAAACATTGATAAAGTCCCATATCTGTTAGGTGAAATACCGCAGTGTGCCGTCACAGCAGCAAGATTTATGGCCCGTTACCATGAAAACAGGGCAACCAGTGGAGCATAAACAACATTGTATATACCACAAATATGTATCTGTTTATTTATCTTCCAGTACTATTCCTACTACGACTATTTGCACATTGCTAAAACACATAGCTGATAACACTTGAAATGTCTATAATTTATTTAATTTTTTTAACATTTTTGAGCGCAATATTTACTGTTAAATGCAAATCGTTTTTTTGTTGATGTTTCGTCTTTTCACTTTTGTTATGTAACACGTTTCCCATGCCGATAAAGCCCTTTGGATTGAATTAAGAGGAGAGAGGACGAGAGGAGTCTGCAACTGAGATCATCCGTGTGTGTGTGTGTGTGTGTGTGTGTGTATAATGCGAGAGGAATGTCCATAGACTGTGTAATATAACATGACAGATTTGATCATACATCGCCCGATTTTACTTTATTCTGCGGCCAAATATCTCGCAAAGGCGGACAACAGAATCAAACTAACTAGACGTGATTAATAAAGCTCTGGCGGAAATGATCTGGTTACTGTTATCTATCAGTGGAGAGGTCAAACCCACTGCTGGTATCAACTACACGGTCCATTCACAAATACTTTGTATTGGACTCGCTACCCACGCCAACGTGGAAGCAATGCTGACATACACACGTTATCGGTAGCACACCTAACTAACATACTGCAATTATTAGCCAAGAGTAGTCTTATATATATATATATATATATATATATATATATATATATATATAAAAATACATGAACAGAACAAACAAGCAGGCTGGTGTGGTAAACGAGCCTGGTCTAAACAGTGCGGCTGTCTCCGGTAAACCGGGTAGTTTGCCATTCGCTGAGTTTTGAAGCAGCGCACATAACCGACAGTTGTTCTGATAAATCATATTCTTATTTTTTTTTTTTACCTGCACACAGTTGCTTTCGCAGTATTCCGCAACTCTTTCGAGATTGATAAAACTATCCAGTAACGCTCTCCGACCTGCTGGAGGAATTATTTCTTCCAAAAGCATTTGTAGCTCCGCCATTTTTTTACATGATTTAGTATAATCACTGATGAGGTTCTGGTCCACAAGATCTCACGGCTTGACCAATTTCACTTCAGATACTAACGCTTATCCAAACGTTTTTAGAAGCACCCTGAGTTGCTCTTCTTCTTCTTTGGAGTTTAACGGCGCTTGGCATCCAATACGGTCCATGATCGCCTCCAGCTGGACTAGAATATAAATATATAATACTTTGTGATAGTATACTGTAGGTAGGGGTAAAGGATAGATAATAGACAGTAACAGCAGTATACTGTAGGTAGGGATAAAGGATAGATAATAGACAGTAACAGCAGTATACTGTAGGTAGGGGTAAAGGATAGATAATAGACAGTAACAGCAGTATACTGTAGGTAGGGGTAAAGGATAGATAATAGACAGTAACATCAGTATACTGTAGGTAGGGGTAAAGGATAGATAATAGACAGTAACAGCAGTATACTGTAGGTAGGGGTAAAGGATAGATAATAGACAGTAACAGCAGTATACTGTAGGTAGGGGTAAAGGATAGATAATAGACAGTAACAGCAGTATACTGTAGGTAGGGGTAAAGGATAGATAATAGACAGTAACAGCAGTATACTGTAGGTAGGGGTAAAGGATAGATAATAGACAGTAACAGCAGTATACTGTAGGTAGGGGTAAAGGATAGATAATAGACAGTATACTGTAGGTAGGGGTAAAGGATAGATAATAGACAGTAACAGCAGTATACTGTAGGTAGGGGTAAAGGATAGATAATAGACAGTAACATCAGTATACTGTAGGTAGGGGTAAAGGATAGATAATAGACAGTAACAGCAGTATACTGTAGGTAGGGGTAAAGGATAGATAGTAGACAGTAACAGCAGTATACTGTAGGTAGGGGTAAAGGATAGATAATAGACAGTAACAGCAGTATACTGTAGGTAGGGGTAAAGGATAGATAATAGACAGTAACAGCAGTATACTGTAGGTAGGGGTAAAGGATAGATAATAGACAGTAACATCAGTATACTGTAGGTAGGGGTAAAGGATAGATAATAGACAGTAACAGCAGTATACTGTAGGTAGGGGTAAAGGATAGATAGTAGACAGTAACAGCAGTATACTGTAGGTAGGGGTAAAGGATAGATAATAGACAGTAACAGCAGTAGGTAGGGGTAAAGGATAGATAATAGACAGTAACAGCAGTATACTGTAGCTGGGGTAAATGATAGATAATAGAGAGTAGCAGCAGTATACTGTAGGTAGGGGTACAGGATAGATAATAGACAGTATACTATAGGTAGGGGCAAAGGATAGATAATAGACAGTAGCAGCAGTATACTGTAGGTAGGGGTACAGGATAGATAATAGACAGTATACTGTAGGTAGGGGTAAAGGATAGATAATAGACAGTATACTGTAGGTAGGGGTAAAGGATAGGTAATAGACAGTAACAGCAGTATACTGTAGGTAGGGGTAAAGGATAGATAATAGACAGTAACAGCAGTATACTGTAGGTAGGGGTAAAGGATAGGTAATAGACAGTAACAGCAGTATACTGTAGGTAGGGGTAAAGGATAGATAATAGACAGTATACTATAGGTAGGGGTAAAGGATAGATAATAGACAGTAGCAGCAGTATACTGTAGGTAGGGGTACAGGATAGATAATAGACAGTATACTGTAGGTAGGGGTAAAGGATAGATAATAGACAGTATACTGTAGGTAGGGGTACAGGATAGATAATAGACAGTAACAGCAGTATACTGTAGGTAGGGGTATTTTTCTCCAGTAAAGACAATAACGATTCTCCGTCTTAAATGTTATCATTTATTTACGTATTAGGGTACCTAAGGTTTGATTTTAAATGTTGTTTGACTTGTTTGGAAAATTTTATTAGTAATATTTGGGATTCATTTTGTATGCTGGTGCTTGGTGCTTGCCTACGGAGCTGTGAGGGGAACGGCACCTCCGTACCTTCAGGCTCTGATCAGGCCCTACACCCAAACAAGGGCACTGCGTTCATCCACCTCTGGCCTGCTCGCCTCCCTACCTCTGAGGAAGCACAGTTCCCGCTCAGCCCAGTCAAAACTGTTCGCTGCTCTGGCACCCCAATGGTGGAACAAGCTCCCTCACGACGCCAGGACAGCGGAGTCAATCACCACCTTCCGGAGACACCTGAAACCCCACCTCTTTAAGGAATACCTGGGATAGGATAAAGTAATCCTTCTAACCCCCCCCCTTAAAAGATTTAGATGCACTATTGTAAAGTGGTTGTTCCACTGGATATTATAAGGTGAATACACCTTATGCTCTGGATAAGAGCGTCTGCTAAATGACTTAAATGTAAATGTAATGCCTTTTGATGGAGGGAAACTGGGTGGATTATTGACTGAAGCGTGCCAGCTAAACTGAGTTTTTATGGATATAAAGAAGGACATTATCGAACAAAAGGACCATTTGTGATGTATCTGGGACCTTTTGGAGTGCCAACAGAAGAAGATCATCAAAGATAAGGCATTTATTATATCGCTATTCCTGACTTTCGTGGCACACCTGCCTGGTTGAAATATGTTTTTCATGCTTTTGTATGCGGGGCGCTGTCCTCAGATAATCGCATGGTGTGCTTTCACCGTAAAACCTTTTTGAAATATGACACAGTGGCTGGATTAACAAGAAGTTAAGCTTTATTTTTGACGTATTACACTTGTGATTTTATGAAAGTTAAATATTTATAATTCTGTAGTTTGAATTTCGCTCTCTGCAATTTCCCCGGATGTTGGCCAGGTGGGACGTTACCTTTACCCATAAGTTTTAAGCATCAGCTGTTAGAGCAGCTTACCGATCGTTGCACCTGTACAACCATCTGTAAATAGCCCACCCAACTACCTCAACCCCATGTTGTTATTTTTTTCCCCCCCTTGGCACCCCAGTATCTCTACTTGCACATTCATCTTCTGCACATCTTTCACTCCAGTGTTTAATTGCTAAATTGTAATTACTTCGCCACTATGGCTTATTAATTGCCTTACCACCCTAATCTTACTAGATTTGCACGCACTGTATATAGACCTTTCTATTGTGTTATTGACTGTACGTTTGTTTATCCCATGTGTGTTGTTTGTGTCACACTGCTTTGCTTTATCTTGACCAGGTCGCAGTTGTAGATGAGAACTTGTTCTCAACTGGCCTACCTGGTTAAATAAAGGTGAAATAAAAATACATAAAAATAGCTGGGGAGGCCTGTCTAGCTGGGGAGGCCTGTCTAGCTGGGGAGGCCTGTCTAGCTGGGGAGGCCTG
Source organism: Salmo salar (assembly GCF_905237065.1). Lineage (NCBI taxonomy): Eukaryota > Metazoa > Chordata > Actinopteri > Salmoniformes > Salmonidae > Salmo > Salmo salar. The sequence continues at coordinate 52,429,437 of NC_059466.1, forward strand.
TCTAGCTGGAGAGGCCTGTCTAGCTGGAGAGGCCTGTATAGCTGGGGAGGCCTGTCTAGCTGGAGAGGCCTGTCTAGCTGGGGAGGCCTGTCTAGCTGGGGAGGCCTGTATAGCTGTGGAGGCCTGTCTAGCTGGGGAGGTCTGTCTAGCTGGGGAGGCCTGTCTAGCTGGGGAGGCCTGTATAGCTGTGGAGGCCTGTCTAGCTGGGGAGGCCTGTCTAGCTGGGGAGGCCTGTCTAGCTGGGGAGGCCTGTCTAGCTGGAGAGGCCTGTCTAGCTGGAGAGGCCTGTATAGCTGTGGAGGCCTGTCTAGCTGGAGAGGCCTGTCTAGCTGGAGAGGCCTGCATAGCTGGGGAGGCCTGTCTAGCTGGGGAGGCCTGTCTAGCTGGGGAGGCCTGTCTAGCTGGAGAGGCCTGTCTAGCTGGAGAGGCCTGCATAGCTGTGGATGCCTGTCTAGCTGGCTATATTCAGGTTGAAACATGTATGGCTGAATGTCACCATGTAGCTAATAGATGCTCCATCATTGAATTCGTGTTGATGAGAGGAATCACTTGAAGCCATTGCGTCTGGTCTGTTCTTTCAGTTTTGCCCAAAGGATTGTTGTAACAGGCTGACTACACCGCTCGCGTCGAAATGCGTGAGCGTTGCAAAATACATTTAGAAATCTATATTACTCAATTATTGCACCCACACTGCTCGCGCGCGCCAAATTAGCCATCGGCGTTGCCAAGTGCTAAAATAGAAGTCAGTTCTATTTGTGATCACGTCCAATGGCGTGATCGAACAAAGACAACCGTATCAACACCCACACAAACTCATAGTGTCAGTATAAAACAGAGCCTTGGAGAAATGCCACAAAGCAGTACTATAGGTGTACACCCCCATCAATACACCAGAAGCTGTCATAGGGTGTATTGTTCAGCGCTGTAAGCCCTGACCTGACTCCCTCCTGGGAAAATATGTGTGAAATAGATATCATTTTGTCATTTGAAAAAAAGTGCCCATCACACAATTAGTTAGAAACTTTACATACTGTCACGTCCTTACCCTAGTAAGATGTCATTTTCTATATTAGAGGGCGTGACAGGGGGGTGTTTTGGGGTTTTCTATGTTTTCTATTTCTATGTTTAAGTTCTAGTTGTTCTATTTCTATGTTGGGGTTGTTTGGGTTGATCTCCAATTGGAGGCAGCTGGTCCTCGTTACCTCTGATTGGAGCTCATATTTAAGTAGGGGATTTTTCTTCCTGGGTTTTGGTGGGTTATTATATTTTGAGTAGTGTTTGTTTCTCTCTGCGTCACAGTTTGTTGTTTTGTCAATTTTGTTATTTATGCATTGCAAAGTTTCACGGATTTAATAAAATGTGGAACTACAACCACGCTGCACTTTGGTCCGATCCTTTCGACAGCCGTGACAAACACAAATTATTTTCAAGTTTATTTTTAAGGCATTTTTCTGTTTTAATAAAATACATCATTTGAAGAACAAACATAATTGTGGAAATTCATATTTGGCAACAAAATATTTTAATCTCAAGAGAAGACAGGTTAAATGTTAAATAAGGTTTATTGTTCTCTTACTTAGGCGATTGGCTACTCCATGTGCTGGAGACGAACCACTGTTCCAAAAAAAATTATCACATTTCGCAACACGAATTGCGAAATAAATGGAATGTACACAAGGAGTGTCTGAAACAGGATCTACATCGTAGCTGTATATAAAAAGAGGCAGATCAAACTCCAGAATCGACACAGATTCCTGAATACGGAGAGAAATGAATCCTGCTGTGTTTCTGTTGGTTTCCCTGTGCTGCTGCTGCTGCTGCTGTCTGTCTGCGGCTCAAGAAGAGATCAAAAAGACTGAAAGTGAAGATAGAAAATGCCAGACATCAGAAGGCTCATGCTACCCTGACTTGTGCAAGCTGCTGAAAGACTTTGGTGTCATGGAGGAGAAACTGCGAACCACGGTGGAAAAACTGGGAGTCATGGAAACCCAGCTCAAAGTTAACGAGAATCAACTTGAGGAAGTGAAAAATAAGGAGAGAATGAAGGTGATCTTTTCGGCTGCCCTTGGCGGGAATGGGCACATCGGGCCAATCCACCACGACACAACCCTGATCTTCAAAAATGTCATCACTAACATCGGCAGTGCCTACAATCCAAGTACAGGGGTATTTGCTGCCCCTGTCGCAGGGGGTCTACTACTTCAATTTCTTCTACCATGCCGGAGGAAATGAGGTTAAATACATTTCCTTGTTCAAGAATGGACAGAGGATGGTCACTTCCTCTGATCACAAATCTAGCGGCGATGGAGCTGACAACGGGGCTAATGCAGTCACTCTACAGCTGGAGGTGGGGGACCAGATCTTCATACGCCTAATGGCTAACACTCACGTGTGGGACTCTGAAAACCACACGATCTTCAATGGGTTCCTGCTCAAACAAGTGTGATGAAATACATTGGTAGCGCTGTCCTCTACTTTCTAACTTTGGTAATATTATTATTATTATTATTGTGAACAGCTAATCTTTCTCACATACTGTAACTCCTGTATCCTAATTCATAATGTAATCTATATATCCATCATTAATGTATTCAACATAGCCATCTTATTCATCATTATCTAGTCTATATGTATTCAGGTTGACATTGTTGGTAAAATACATTGGTAGGCTAGCGCTATCCTGTACTTTGTAGGTTGAGTGACAGCATCTCCTATCTTCTTTTGGTTTCTGACGTGATTACTGTGTGTTGATGTTGTTACACACTCTTGGTCGACACCAAGACAAATCACCGTTGTTGAAAAGCAATAAAGACTTTAAAGGAAAGGATTTCTGCCTGATTCCAGTTTTTAACCAGTTGTTAACACACTGAAACTACATTTCAGGCTCTCTAAACTATAAATACAAAAATCCCAAAACAGTTTGGTAATTTCCCCCCCCAAAAAAACCCCACAGATGTCAATCTGCAATCCTGCATTACAGTTTACAGTCAGCAAGCAGTTTAGCAGTTACACTGGCAAAATGAAACACAGCAATCAAAATCATGTACTCTTCTGCTCAAAATGAAACTGCGTACAAATGAGACACACCTACACATCAAATTAATCTAACTTAGCGACAAACGAGATCACGCTAATGTGACATATTCAAAACACTACTATTTCAGTTTAACGACTAAGATTTTGTTGTTATACTGTATTTTTGTTTGTGTGTGTAACTTAAACAAGACAGGAACACAAATGCACAAATGTAAGTTTTATATTTCAATATGACTCAGTAGATGTCAAACAGCCATACTGTAAGCACACAAACTGTAAAAAATGCAAACATACAAGTAAATATAATTTGCATATTCAAATGAAGAAAAATATGCCTATTTTGTACTACTGCACTGTACGTTAGATCAATTGAACAGAATAGATAAAGAAACTGTCAAAATACAGTCAAATCAACATCATAAGTCAAGAAGGAAAAAAAAGACTCAATTGAAAAACAAAAATCAGTCATGTCTGTTTTGGTCCGGCCACAGATTTTCATCAACATCACAGTCGATATCCTTCTTGGCCAGAGAGCAGGGAGAAATATCTTCTAGCATGACTCATCCACCCCTGACAGGCCTCCTCCATTGCCTGGAGAAGGGCCACACGTTCATGGGGTTTGCGATCACAGCGCTTCCGCCGTGCTGAAAACAACTCCTCAATGGGGTTGAGAAAATGGGGAATATGGTGGGAGATAGAGAATAGTAAATCTGGGATGGTCATGGAACCTGTTGCGGACTTGAGCAGCCCGATGGAAACTCACATCTGGTTGGGGAGGCCTGTCTAGCTGGGGAGGCCTGTCTAGCTGGGGAGGCCAGTCTAGCTGGGGAGGCCTGTCTAGCTGGGGAGGCCTGTCTAGCTGGGGAGGCCTGTCTAGCTGGGAGGCCTGTCTAGCTGGGGAGGCCTATGTAGCTGGGGAGGCCTGTCTAGCTGGGGAGGCCTGTCTGGCTGGGGAGGCCTGTCTAGCTGGGGAGGCCTGTCTAGCTGGGGAGGCCTGTCTAGCTGGGGAGGCCTGTGTAGCTGGGGAGGCCTATGTAGCTGGGGGAGGCCTGTCTAGCTGGGGAGGCCTGTCTGGCTGGCGAGGCCAGTCTAGCTGGGGAGGCCTGTCTAGCTGGGGAGGCCTGTCTAGCTGGGGAGGCCTATGTAGCTGGGGAGGCCTGTCTAGCTGGGGGAGGCCTGTCTAGCTGGGGAGGCCTGTCTAGCTGGAGAGGCCTGTCTAGCTGGGGAGGCCTGTCTAGCTGGGGAGGCCTGTCTAGCTGGGGAGGCCTGTCTAGCTGGGGAGGCCTGTCTAGCTGGGGAGGCCTGTCTAGCTGGGGAGGCCTGTCTAGCTGGGGAGGCCTGTCTAGCTGGGGAGGCCTGTCTAGCTGGGGAGGCCAGTCTAGCTGGGGAGGCCTGTGTAGCTGGGGAGGCCTATGTAGCTGGGGAGGCCTGTCTAGCTGGGGAGGCCTGTCTAGCTGGGGAGGCCTGTCTGGCTGGGGAGGCCTGTCTGGCTGGGGAGGCCTGTCTGGCTGGGGAGGCCTGTCTAGCTGGGGAGGCCTGTCTAGCTGGGGAGGCCTGTCTAGCTGGGGAGGCCTGTCTAGCTGGGGAGGCCTGTCTAGCTGGGGAGGCCTGTCTAGCTGGGGAGGCCTGTCTAGCTGGGGAGGCCTGTCTAGCTGGGGAGGCCTGTCTAGCTGGGGAGGCCTGTCTGGCTGGGGAGGCCTGTCTGGCTGGGGAGGCCTGTCTAGCTGGGGAGGCCTGTCTAGCTGGGGAGGCCTGTCTAGCTGGGGAGGCCTGTCTAGCTGGGGAGGCCAGTCTAGCTGGGGAGGCCTGTCTAGCTGGGGAGGCCTGTCTGGCTGGGGAGGCCTGTCTAGCTGGGGAGGCCTGTCTAGCTGGGGAGGCCTGTCTAGCTGGGGAGGCCTGTCTGGTTGGGGAGGCCTGTCTAGCTGGGGGAGGCCTGTCTAGCTGGGGAGGCCTGTCTAGATGGGGAGGCCTGTCTAGCTGGGGAGGCCTGTGTAGCTGGGGAGGCCTGTGTAGCTGGGGAGGCCTGTCTAGCTGGGGAGGCCTGTCTAGATGGGGAGGCCTGTCTGGTTGGGGAGGCCTGTCTGGCTGGGGAGGCCTGTCTAGCTGGGGAGGCCTGTCTAGCTGGGGAGGCCTGTCTAGCTGGGGAGGCCTGTCTAGCTGGGGAGGCCTGTCTAGATGGGGAGGCCTGTCTAGCTGGGGAGGCCTGTCTAGCTGGGGAGGCCTGTCTGGCTGGGGAGGCCTGTCTGGCTGGGGAGGCCTATCTAGCTGGGGAGGCCTGTCTAGCTGGGGAGGCCTGTCTAGCTGGGGAGGCCTGTCTAGCTGGGGAGGCCTGTCTGGCTGGGGAGGCCTGTCTAGCTGGGGAGGCCTGTCTGGTTGGGGAGGCCTGTCTAGCTGGGGAGGCCTGTCTGGCTGGGGAGGCCTGTCTAGCTGGGGAGGCCTGTCTAGCTGGGGAGGCCTGTCTGGCTGGGGAGGCCTGTCTGGTTGGGGAGGCCTGTCTAGCTGGGGAGGCCTGTCTAGCTGGGGAGGCCTGTCTGGCTGGGGAGGCCTGTCTAGCTGGGGAGGCCTGTCTAGCTGGGGAGGCCTGTCTAGCTGGGGAGGCCTGTCTAGCTGGGGAGGCCTGTCTGGCTGGGGAGGCCTGTCTAGCTGGGGAGGCCTGTCTGGCTGGGGAGGCCTGTCTAGCTGGGGAGGCCTGTCTAGATGGGGAGGCCTGTCTGGCTGGGGAGGCCTGTCTAGCTGGGGAGGCCTGTCTAGCTGGGGAGGCCTGTCTAGCTGGCTAAGTATTCAGGTTGAAACATGTATGGCTGAATGTCACCATGTAGCTACTAGATGCTCCATCATTGAATTCAAGTTGATGAGAGGAATCACTTGAAGCCACTGCGCCTGGTCTGTTCTTTCAGTTTTGCCCAAAGGATTGTTGTAACAGGCTGACTACACACGGTCGCCTTGAAATGCGGTGATGCGCTGCAAAATACATTTAGAAATCTATATTACTCAATTATTGCACCCAAGCTCCGCTCGAAATTAGCCATCGGGCGCTGCCAAGTGCTAAAATAGAAGCCAGCTCTATTTGTGATCGAGCCCAATGGCGTGATCGAACAAAGACAACCGTACAACACCCACACAAACTCATAGTGTCAGTATAAAACAGAGCCTTGGAGAAATGCCACAAAGCAGTACTATAGGTGTACACACCCCATCAATACACCAGAAGCTGTCATAGGGTGTATTGTTCAGCGCTGTAAGCCCTGACCTGACTCCTCCTGGGAAAATATGTGTGAAATAGATATCATTTTGTCATTTGAAAAAAAGTGCCCATCACACAATTAGTTAGAAACTTTACATACTGTCGCTTTACCCTAGTAAGATGTCATTTTCTATATTAGAGGGCGTGACAGGGGGTGTTTTGGGGTTTTCTAAGTGTTTTCTATTTCTATGTTTAAGTTCTAGTTGTTCTATTTCTATGTTGGGGTTAGTTTGGGTTGATCTCCAATTGGAGTGCAGCTGGACCTCGTTACTTCTGATTGGAGCTCAGTATTATAAGTAGGGGTTTTTCTTCCTGGGTTTTGGTGGGTTATTATATTTTGAGTAGTGCTTGTTTCTCTCTGTCGCCACAGTTTGTTGTTTTGTCAATTTTGTTATTTATGCATTGCAAAGTTTCAATGGATTTAATAAAATGTGGAACTACAACCACGCTGCACTTTGGTCCGATCCTTTCGACAGCCGTGACAAACCAAATTATTTTCAAGTTTATTTTTAAGGCATTTTTCTGTTTTAATAAAATACATAATTTGGAAGAACAAACATAATTGTGGAAATTCATATTTGGCAACAAAATATTTTAATCCCAAGAGAAGACAGGTTAAATGTTAAATAAGGTTTATTGTTCTCATTTACTTAAGGCGATTGGCTACTTCATGTGCTGGAGACGCAACCACTGTTCCAGTTATCAATTCGCAACCACGAATTGTGTAAATAAATGGAATGTACACAAGGAGTGTCGCAAACAGGATCTACATCGTAGCTGTATATAAAAAGACGCAGATCAAACTCCAGAATCGACACAGATTCCTGAATACGGAGAGAAATGAATCTGCTGTGTTTCTGTTGGTTTCCCTGTGCTGCTGCTGCTGCTGCTGTCTGTCTGCGGCTCAAGAAGAGATCAAAAAGACTGAAAGTGAAGATAGAAAATGCCAGACATCAGAAGGCTCATGCTACCCTGACTTGTGCAAGCTGCTGAAAGACTTTGGTGTCATGGGAGGAGAAACTCGAAACCACGGTGGGAAAACTGGGGAGTCATGGAAACCCAGCCCAAAGTTAACGAGAATCAACTTGAGGAAGTGAAGAACAAGGAGAGAATGAAGGTGATCTTTTTCGGTGCCCTTGGGGGGAATGGGCACATCGGGCCAATCCACCACGACACAACCCTGATCTCAAAAATTCACTAACATCGGCAGTGCCTACAATCCAAGCAGTACAGGGGTATTATGGCTGCCTGTCGCAGGGGTCTACTACTTCAACTCCTTCTACCAGGCCGGAGGAAATGAGGTTAAATACATTTCCTTGTTCAAGAATGGACAGAGGATGGTCACTTCCTCTGATCACAAATCTAGCGGCGAAGGAGCTGACAACGGGGCTAATGCAGTCACTCTACAGCTGGAGGCGGGGGACCAGATCTTCGCACGCCTAATGCAGCTAACACTCACGTGTGGGACTCTGAAAACCACACGATCTTCAATGGGATTCCTGCTCAAACAAGTGTGATGAACCACATTGGTAGCGCTGTCCCCTACTTCTCTAACTTTGGTAATATTATTATTATTATTATTGTGCAACAGCCAATCTTTCTCACACACTGTAACTCCTGTATCCTAATTCATAATGTAATCTATATATCCATCATTAATGTATTCAACATAGCCATCTTATTCATCATTATCTAGTCTATATGTATTCAGGTTGACATTGTTGGTAAAATACATTGGTAGGCTAGCGCTATCCTGTACTTTGTAGGTTGAGTGACAGCATCTCCTATCTTCTTTGGTTTCGACGTGATTACTGCGTGTTGATGTTGTTACACACTCTTGGTCGATACCAAGACAAATCACCGTTGTTGAAAAGCAATAAAGACTTTAAAGGAAAGGATTTCTGCCTGATTCCAGTTTTTAACCAGTTGTTAACACACTGAAACTACATTTCAGGCTCTCTAAACTATAAATACAAAAATCCCAAAACAGTTTGGTAATTTCCCCCCCCAAAAAACCCCACAGATGTCAATCTGCAATCCTGCATTACAGTTTACAGTCAGCAAGCAGTTTAGCAGTTACACTGGCAAAATGAAACACAGCAATCAAAATCATGTACTCTTCTGCTCAAAATGAAACTGCGTACAAATGAGACACACCTACACATCAAATTAATCTAACTTAGCGACAAACGAGATCACGCTAATGTGACATATTCAAAACAATACTATTTCAGTTTAACGACTAAGATTTTGTTGTTATACTGTATTTTTGTTTGTGTGTGTAACTTAAACAAGACAGGAACACAAATGCACAAATGTAAGTTTTATATTTCAATATGACTCAATAGATGTCAAACAGCCATACTGTAAGCACACAAACTGTAAAAAATGCAAACATACAAGTAAATATAATTTGCATATTCAAATGAAGAAAAATATGCCTATTTTGTACTACTGCACTGTACGTTAGATCAATTGAACAGAATAGATAAAGAAACTGTCAAAATACAGTCAAATCAACATCATAAGTCAAGAAGGAAAAAAAAGACTCAATTGAAAAACAAAAATCAGTCATGTCTGTTTTGGTCCGGCCACAGATTTTCATCAACATCACAGTCGATATCCTTCTTGGCCAGAGAGCAGGGAGAAATATCTTCTAGCATGACTCATCCACCCCTGACAGGCCTCCTGCATTGCCTGGAGAAGGGCCACACGTTCATGGGGTTTGCGATCACAGCGCTTCCGCCGTGCTGAAAACAACTCCTCAATGGGGTTGAGAAAATGGGGAATATGGTGGGAGATAGAGAATAGTAAATCTGGGATGGTCATGGAACCTGTTGCGGACTTGAGCAGCCCGATGGAAACTCACATCTGGTTGGGGAGGCCTGTCTAGCTGGGGAGGCCTGTCTAGCTGGGGAGGCCTGTCTAGCTGGGGAGGCCTGTCTGGTTGGGGAGGCCTGTCTAGCTGGGGAGGCCTGTCTAGCTGGGGAGGCCTGTCTAGCTGGGGAGGACTGTCTAGCTGGGGAGGCCTGTCTAGCCGGGGAGGCCTGTCTAGCTGGGGGAGGCCTGTCTAGCTGGGGAGGCCTGTCTAGCTGGGGAGGCCTGTCTGGTTGGGGAGGCCAGTCTAGCTGGGGAGGCCTGTCTAGCTGGGGGAGGCCTGTCTAGCTGGGGAGGCCTGTCTGGTTGGGGAGGCCTGTCTAGCTGGGGAGGCCTGTCTGGTTGGGGAGGCCTGTCTAGATGGGGAGGCCTGTCTGGTTGGGGAGGCCTGTCTAGCTGGGGAGGCCTGTCTGGTTGGGGAGGCCTGTCTAGCTGGGGAGGCCTGTCTAGCTGGGGAGGCCTGTCTAGCTGGGGAGGCCTGTCTAGCTGGGGAGGCCTGTCTAGCTGGGGAGGCCTGTCTAGCTGGGGAGGCCTGTCTAGCTGGGGAGGCCTGTCTGGTTGGGGAGGCCGGTCTAGCTGGGGAGGCCTGTCTGGTTGGGGGAGGCCTGTCTAGATGGGGAGGCCTGTCTGGTTGGGGAGGCCTGTCTAGCTGGGGAGGCCTGTCTGGTTGGGGAGGCCTGTCTAGCTGGGGAGGCCAGTCTAGCTGGGGAGGCCTGTCTAGCTGGGGAGGCCTGTCTGGTTGGGGAGGCCTGTCTAGCTGGGGAGGCCTGTCTGGTTGGGGAGGCCTGTCTAGCTGGGGAGGCCTGTCTAGCTGGGGAGGCCTGTCTGGTTGGGGAGGCCTGTCTAGCTGGGGAGGCCTGTCTAGCTGGGGAGGCCTGTCTGGTTGGGGAGGCCTGTCTGGTTGGGGAGGCCTGTCTAGCTGGGGGAGGCCTGTCTAGCTGGGGAGGTCTGTGTAGCTGGGGAGGCCTGTAGCTGGGGGAGGCCTGTCTAGGTGGGGAGGCCTGTCTAGATGGGGAGGCCAGTCTAGCTGGGGGAGGCCCGTCTAGCTGGGGAGGCCTGTCTAGCTGGGGAGGCCTGTCTGGTTGGGGAGGCCTGTCTGGTTGGGGAGGCCTGTCTAGCTGGGGAGGCCTGTCTAGCTGGGGAGGCCTGTCTAGCTGGGGAGGCCTGTCTGGTTGGGGAGGCCAGTCTAGCTGGGGAGGCCTGTCTAGCTGGGGAGGCCTGTCTAGACGGGGAGGCCTGTCTGGCTGGGGAGGCCTGTCTAGCTGGGGAGGCCTGTCTAGCTGGGGAGGCCTGTCTAGCTGGGGAGGCCTATGTAGCTGGGGAGGCCTATGTAGCTGGGGAGGCCTGTCTAGCTGGGGAGGCCTGTCAGGTTGGGGAGGCCTGTCTAGCTGGGGAGGCCTGTCTAGCTGGGGAGGCCTGTCAGGTTGGGGAGGCCTGTCTAGCTGGGGAGGCCTGTCTAGCTGGGGAGGCCTGACTAGCTGGGGAGGCCAGTCTAGCTGGGGAGGCCTATGTAGCTGGGGAGGCCTATGTAGCTGGGGAGGCCTGTCTAGCTGGGGAGGCCTGGCTGGTTGGGGAGGCCTGTCTAGCTGGGGAGGCCTGGCTGGCTGGGGAGGCCTGTCTAGCTGGGGAGGCCTGTCTAGCTGGGGAGGCCTGTCTAGCTGGGGAGGCCTGTCTAGCTGGGGAGGCCTGTCTGGTTGGGGAGGTCTATGTAGCTGGGGAGGCCTGTCTTCTTGCGGAGGCCTGTCTAGATGGGGAGGCCTGTCTAGATGGGGAGGCCTGTCTGGATGGGGAGGCCTGTCTAGCTGGAGAGGCCTGCATAGCTGTGGATGCCTGTCTAGCTGGCTATATTCAGGTTGAAACATGTATGGCTGAATGTCACCATGTAGCTAATAGATGCTCCATCATTGAATTCGTGTTGATGAGAGGAATCACTTGAAGCCATTGCGTCTGGTCTGTTCTTTCAGTTTTGCCCAAAGGATTGTTGTAACAGGCTGACTACACCGCTCGCGTCGAAATGCGTGAGCGTTGCAAAATACATTTAGAAATCTATATTACTCAATTATTGCACCCACACTGCTCGCGCTCAAATTAGCCATCGGGCGTTGCCAAGTGCTAAAATAGAAGTCAGTTCTATTTGTGATCACGTCCAATGGCGTGATCGAACAAAGACAACCGTATCAACACCCACACAAACTCATAGTGTCAGTATAAAACAGAGCCTTGGAGAAATGCCACAAAGCAGTACTATAGGTGTACACCCCCATCAATACACCAGAAGCTGTCATAGGGTGTATTGTTCAGCGCTGTAAGCCCTGACCTGACTCCCTCCTGGGAAAATATGTGTGAAATAGATATCATTTTGTCATTTGAAAAAAAAGTGCCCATCACACAATTAGTTAGAAACTTTACATACTGTCACGTCCTTACCCTAGTAAGATGTCATTTTCTATATTAGAGGGCGTGACAGGGGGTGTTTTGGGGTTTTCTATGTTTTCTATTTCTATGTTTAAGTTCTAGTTGTTCTATTTCTATGTTGGGGTTGTTTGGGTTGATCTCCAATTGGAGGCAGCTGGTCCTCGTTACCTCTGATTGGAGCTCATATTTAAGTAGGGGTTTTTCTTCCTGGGTTTTGGTGGGTTATTATATTTTGAGTAGTGTTTGTTTCTCTCTGCGTCACAGTTTGTTGTTTTGTCAATTTTGTTATTTATGCATTGCAAAGTTTCACGGATTTAATAAAATGTGGAACTACAACCACGCTGCACTTTGGTCCGATCCTTTCGACAGCCGGGACAAACACAAATTATTTTCAAGTTTATTTTTAAGGCATTTTTCTGTTTTAATAAAATACATAATTTGAAGAACAAACATAATTGTGGAAATTCATATTTGGCAACAAAATATTTTAATCTCAAGAGAAGACAGGTTAAATGTTAAATAAGGTTTATTGTTCTCTTACTTAGGCGATTGGCTACTCCATGTGCTGGAGACGAACCACTGTTCCAAAAAAATTATCACATTTCGCAACACGAATTGCGGAAATAAATGGAATGTACACAAGGAGTGTCTGAAACAGGATCTACATCGTAGCTGTATATAAAAAGAGGCAGATCAAACTCCAGAATCGACACAGATTCCTGAATACGGAGAGAAATGAATCCTGCTGTGTTTCTGTTGGTTTCCCCTGTGCTGCTGCTGCTGCTGCTGTCTGTCTGCGGCTCAAGAAGAGATCAAAAAGACTGAAAGTGAAGATAGAAAATGCCAGACATCAGAAGGCTCATGCTACCCTGACTTGTGCAAGCTGCTGAAAGACTTTGGTGTCATGGAGGAGAAACTACCGAACCACGGTGGAAAAACTGGGAGTCATGGAAACCCAGCTCAAAGTTAACGAGAATCAACTTGAGGAACTGAAAAATAAGGAGAGAATGAAGGTGATCTTTTCGGCTGCCCTTGGCGGGAATGGGCACATCGGGCCAATCCACCACGACACAACCCTGATCTTCAAAAATGTCATCACTAACATCGGCAGTGCCTACAATCCAAGTACAGGGGTATTTGCTGCCCCTGTCGCAGGGGTCTACTACTTCAATTTCTTCTACCATGCCGGAGGAAATGAGGTTAAATACATTTCCTTGTTCAAGAATGGACAGAGGATGGTCACTTCCTCTGATCACAAATCTAGCGGCGATGGAGCTGACAACGGGGCTAATGCAGTCACTCTACAGCTGGAGGTGGGGACCAGATCTTCATACGCCTAATGGCTAACACTCACGTGTGGGACTCTGAAAACCACACGATCTTCAATGGGTTCCTGCTCAAACAAGTGTGATGAAATACATTGGTAGCGCTGTCCTCTACTTTCTAACTTTGGTAATATTATTATTATTATTATTGTGAACAGCTAATCTTTCTCACATACTGTAACTCCTGTATCCTAATTCATAATGTAATCTATATATCCATCATTAATGTATTCAACATAGCCATCTTATTCATCATTATCTAGTCTATATGTATTCAGGTTGACATTGTTGGTAAAATACATTGGTAGGCTAGCGCTATCCTGTACTTTGTAGGTTGAGTGACAGCATCTCCTATCTTCTTTTGGTTTCTGACGTGATTACTGTGTGTTGATGTTGTTACACACTCTTGGTCGACACCAAGACAAATCACCGTTGTTGAAAAGCAATAAAGACTTTAAAGGAAAGGATTTCTGCCTGATTCCAGTTTTTAACCAGTTGTTAACACACTGAAACTACATTTCAGGCTCTCTAAACTATAAATACAAAATCCCAAAACAGTTTGGTAATTTCCCCCCCAAAAAAACCCCACAGATGTCAATCTGCAATCCTGCATTACAGTTTACAGTCAGCAAGCAGTTTAGCAGTTACACTGGCAAAATGAAACACAGCAATCAAAATCATGTACTCTTCTGCTCAAAAATGAAACTGCGTACAAATGAGACACACCTACACATCAAATTAATCTAACTTAGCGACAAACGAGATCACGCTAATGTGACATATTCAAAACACTACTATTTCAGTTTAACGACTAAGATTTTGTTGTTATACTGTATTTTTGTTTGTGTGTGTAACTTAAACAAGACAGGAACACAAATGCACAAATGTAAGTTTTATATTTCAATATGACTCAGTAGATGTCAAACAGCCATACTGTAAGCACACAAACTGTAAAAAATGCAAACATACAAGTAAATATAATTTGCATATTCAAATGAAGAAAAATATGCCTATTTTGTACTACTGCACTGTACGTTAGATCAATTGAACAGAATAGATAAAGAAACTGTCAAAATACAGTCAAATCAACATCATAAGTCAAGAAGGAAAAAAAAGACTCAATTGAAAAACAAAAATCAGTCATGTCTGTTTTGGTCCGGCCACAGATTTTCATCAACATCACAGTCGATATCCTTCTTGGCCAGAGAGCAGGGAGAAATATCTTCTAGCATGACTCATCCACCCCTGACAGGCCTCCTCCATTGCCTGGAGAAGGGCCACACGTTCATGGGGTTTGCGATCACAGCGCTTCCGCCGTGCTGAAAACAACTCCTCAATGGGGTTGAGAAAATGGGGAATATGGTGGGAGATAGAGAATAGTAAATCTGGGATGGTCATGGAACCTGTTGCGGACTTGAGCAGCCCGATGGAAACTCACATCTGGTTGGGGAGGCCTGTCTAGCTGGGGAGGCCTGTCTAGCTGGGGAGGGTCTATGTAGCTGGGGAGGCCTATGTAGCTGGGGAGGCCTGTCTAGATGGGGAGGCCTGTCTAGATGGGGAGGCCTGTCTAGATGGGGAGGGCTGTCTAGCTGGGGAGGCCAGTCTAGCTGGCGAGACCAGTCTAGCTGGGGAGGCCTGTCTAGCTGGGGAGGCCTGTCTAGCTGGGGAGGCCTGTCTGGTTGGGGAGGCCAGTCTAGCTGGGGAGGCCTGTCTAGCTGGGGAGGCCTGTCTGGTTGGGGAGGCCAGTCTAGCTGGGGAGGCCTGTCTAGCTGGGGAGGCCTATGTAGCTGGGGAGGCCTATGTAGCTGGGGAGGTCTGTCTAGCTGGGGAGGCCTGTCAGGTTGGGGAGGCCTGTCTAGCTGGGGAGGCCTGTCTAGCTGGGGAGGCCTGTCTAGCTGGGGAGGCCTGTCTGGCTGGGGAGGCCTGTCTAGCTGGGGAGGCCTGTCTAGCTGGGGAGGCCTGTCTAGCTGGGGAGGCCTGTCTAGCTGGGGAGGCCAGTCTAGCTGGGGAGGCCTATGTAGCTGGGGAGGCCTGTCTAGCTGGGGGAGGCCTGTCTGGTTGGGGAGGCCTGTCTGGTTGGGGAGGCCAGTCTAGCTGGGGAGGCCTGTCTAGCTGGGGAGGCCTGTCTAGCTGGGGAGGCCTGTCTAGCTGGGGAGGCCTGGCTGGCTGGGGAGGCCTGTCTAGCTGGGGAGGCCAGCTGGGGAGGCCTATGTAGCTGGGGAGGCCTATGTAGCTGGGGAGGCCTGTCTAGCTGGGGAGGCCTGTCTAGCTGGGGAGGCCTGTCTAGATGGGGGAGGCCTGTCTAGCTGGGGAGGCCTGGCTGGCTGGGGAGGCCTGTCTAGCTGGGGAGACCTGTCTAGCTGGGGAGGCCTGTCTGGTTGGGGGAGGCCTGTCTAGCTGGGGAGGCCTGTCAAGCTGGGGAGGTCTATGTAGCTGGGGAGGCCTATGTAGCTGGGGAGGCCTGTCTAGATGGGGAGGCCTGTCTAGATGGGGGAGGCCTGTCTAGCTGGCGAGGCCAGTCTAGCTGGGGAGGCCTGTCTAGCTGGGGAGGCCTGTCTAGCTGGGGAGGCCAGTCTAGCTGGGGGAGGCCTATGTAGCTGGGGGAGGCCTATGTAGCTGGGGAGGCCTGTCTAGCTGGGGAGGCCTGTCTAGCTGGGGAGGCCTGTCTAGCTGGGGAGGCCTGTCTGGTTGGGGAGGCCTGTCTGGTTGGGGAGGCCTGTCTAGCTGGGGAGGCCTGTCTAGCTGGGGAGGCCTGTCTGGTTGGGGAGGCCTGTCTGTTTGGGGAGGCCTGTCTGGTTGGGGAGGCCTGTCTGGTTGGGGAGGCCAGTCTAGCTGGGGAGGCCAGTCTAGCTGGGGAGGCCTGTCTAGCTGGGGAGGCCTGTCTGGTTGGGGAGGCCTGTCTAGCTGGGGAGGCCTGTCTAGCTGGGGAGGCCTGTCTGGTTGGGGAGGCCTGTCTGGTTGGGGAGGCCTGTCTAGCTGGGGAGGCCTGTCTAGCTGGGGAGGCCTGTCTAGGTGGGGAGGCCTTGTCTAGATGGGGAGGCCTGTCTGGCTGGGGAGGCCTGTCTAGATGGGGAGGCCTGTCTGGCTGGGGAGGCCTGTCTAGATGGGGAGGCCTGTCTAGCTGGGGAGGCCTGTCTGGTTGGGGAGGCCTGTCTAGCTGGGGAGGCCTGTCTAGCTGGGGAGGCCTGTCTGGTTGGGGAGGCCTGTCTAGCTGGAGAGGCCTGTCTAGCTGGGGAGGCTTGTCTGGTTGGGGAGGCCTGTCTAGCTGGGGAGGCCTGTCTGGTTGGGGAGGCCTGTCTCAGCTGGGGAGGCCTGTCTAGCTGGAGAGGCCTGTCTAGCTGGGGGAGGCCTGTCTAGCTGGGGAGGTCTATGTAGCTGGGGAGGCCTATATAGCTGGGGAGGCCTGTCTAGATGGGGAGGCCTGTCTAGATGGGGAGGCCTGTCTAGCTGGGGGAGGCCTGTCTAGCTGGCGAGGCCAGTCTAGCTGGCGAGACCAGTCTAGCTGGGGAGGCCAGTCTAGCTGGGGAGGCCTATGTAGCTGGGGAGGCCTGTCTAGCTGGGGAGGCCTGTCTAGATGGGGAGGCCTGTCTAGCTGGGGAGGCCTGTCTAGCTGGCGAGGCCAGTCTAGCTGGCGAGGCCAGTCTAGCTGGGGAGGCCTGTCTAGCTGGGGAGGCCTGTCTAGCTGGGGAGGCCAGTCTAGCTGGGGAGGCCTATGTAGCTGGGGAGGCCTATGTAGCTGGGGAGGCCTGTCTAGCTGGGGAGGCCTGTCTCAGCTGGGGAGGCCTGTCTAGCTGGGGAGGACCTGTCTAGCTGGGGAGGCCTGTCTGGTTGGGGAGGCCTGTCTAGCTGGGGAGGCCTGTCTGGTTGGGGAGGCCTGTCTAGCTGGGGAGACCTGTCTAGCTGGGGAGGCCTGTGTAGCTGGGGAGGCCTGTCTAGCTGGGGAGGCCTGTCTAGCTGGGGGAGGCCTGTCTAGCTGGGGAAGCCTGTCTAGCTGGGGAGGTCTATGTAGCTGGGGAGGCCTATGTAGCTGGGGAGGCCTGTCTAGATGGGGGAGGCCTGTCTAGCTGGGGGAGGCCTGTCTAGCTGGGGAGGCCTGTCTAGCTGGGGAGGCCTGTCTGGTTGGGGAGGCCTGTCTAGCTGGAGAGGCCTGTCTAGCTGGGGGAGGCCTGTCTAGCTGGAGAGGCCTGTCTAGCTGGGGAGGCCTGTCTGGTTGGGGAGGCCTGTCTAGCTGGGGAGGCCTGTCTGGTTGGGGAGGCCTGTCTAGCTGGGGAGGCCTGTCTAGCTGGAGAGGCCTGTCTAGCTGGGGAGGCCTGTCTAGCTGGGGAGGCCTGTCTAGCTGGGGAGGCCTGTCTAGCTGTGGAGGCCTGTATAGCTGGGGAGGCCTGTATTCTTGCGGAGGCCTGTCTAGATGGGGAGGCCTGTCTAGATGGGGAGGCCTGTCTGGATGGGGAGGCCTGTCTGGCTGGAGAGGCCTGTCTAGCTGGGGAGGCCTGTCTGGTTGGGGAGGCCTGTCTGGTTGGGGAGGCCTGTCTAGCTGGGGAGGCCTGTATAGCTGGGGAGGCCTGTCTAGCTGTGGAGGCCTGTCTAGCTGGGGAGGCCTGTCTTGTTGGGGAGGCCTGTCGGGCTGTGGAGGCCTGTCTAGCTGGGGAGGCCTGTCTAGCTGGGGAGGCCTGTCTTCTTGGGGAGGCCTGTCTAGATGGGGAGGCCTGTCTAGATGGGGAGGCCTGTCTGGTTGGGGGAGGCCTGTCTTCTTGGGGAGGCCTGTCTAGCTGGGGAGGCCTGTCTGGCTGGGGAGGCCTGTCTGCTTGGGGAGGCCTGTCTAGCTGGAGAGGCCTGTCTAGCTGGGGAGGCCTGTCTGGTTGGGGAGGCCTGTCTAGCTGGGGAGGCCTGTCTGGTTGGGGAGGCCTGTCTGGTTGGGGAGGCCAGTCTAGCTGGGGAGGCCTGTCTAGCTGGGGAGGCCTGTCTAGCTGGGGAGGCCTGTCTAGCTGGGGAGGCCTGTCTAGATGGGGAGGCCTGTCTGGTTGGAGAGGCCTGTGTAGCTGGGGGAGGCCTGTCTAGCTGGGGAGGCCTGTCTGGTTGGGGAGGCCTGTCTAGCTGGGGAGGCCTGGCTGGCTGGGGAGGCCTGTCTAGCTGGGGAGGCCTGTCTAGCTGGGGAGGCCTGTCTGGCTGGGGAGGCCTGTCTGGTTGGGGAGGCCTGTCTAGCTGGGGAGGCATGTCTAGCTGGGGAGGTCTATGTAGCTGGGGAGGCCTATGTAGCTGGGGAGGCCTGTCTAGATGGGGAGGCCTGTCTAGATGGGGAGGCGTGTCTAGCTGGGGGAGGCCTGTCTAGCTGGCGAGGCCAGTCTAGCTGGCGAGGCCTGTCTAGCTGGGGAGGCCTGTCTAGCTGGGGAGGCCTGTCTAGCTGGGGAGGCCAGTCTAGCTGGGGAGGCCTATGTAGCTGGGGGAGGCCTATGTAGCTGGGGAGGCCTGTCTAGCTGGGGAGGCCTGTCTAGCTGGGGAGGCCTGTCTAGCTGGGGAGGCCTGTCTAGCTGGGGAGGCCTATGTAGCTGGGGAGGCCTGTCTAGATGGGGAGGCCTGTCTAGCTGGGGAGGCCTGTCTAGCTGGGGAGGCCTGTCTAGCTGGGGAGGCCTGTCTCGTTGGGGAGGCCTGTCTAGCTGGAGAGGCCTGTCTAGCTGGGGAGGCCTGTCTAGCTGGAGAGGCCTGTCTAGCTGGGGAGGCCTGTCTGGTTGGGGGAGGCCTGTCTAGCTGGGGAGGCCTGTCTGGTTGGGGAGGCCTGTCTAGCTGGAGAGGCCTGTCTAGCTGGAGAGGCCTGTCTAGCTGGGGAGGCCTGTCTAGCTGGGGAGGCCTGTCTGGATGGGGGAGGCCCGTCTGGTTGGGGGGAGGCCTGTCTAGCTGGGGAGGCCTGTCTAGCTGCGGAGGCCTGTATAGCTGGGGAGGCCTGTCTTGTTGGGGAGGCCTGTCGGGCTGTGGAGGCCTGTCTAGCTGGGGAGGCCAGTATAGCTGGGGAGGCCTGTATTCCTGCGGAGGCCTGTCTAGATGGGGAGGCCTGTCTAGATGGGGAGGCCTGTCTGGATGGGGAGGCCTGTCTAGCTGGAGAGGCCTGTCTAGCTGGAGAGGCCTGTCTAGCTGGAGAGGCCTGTCTAGCTGGAGAGGCCTGTCTAGCTGGGGAGGCCTGTCTAGCTTGGGAGGCCTGTCTGGTTGGGGAGGCCTGTCTGGTTGGGGAGGCCTGTCTAGCTGGGGAGGCCTGTCTAGCTAGGGAGGCCTGTATAGCTGGGGAGGCCTGTCTTGTTGGGGAGGCCTGTCGGGCTGTGGAGGCCTGTCTAGCTGGGGGAGGCCTGTCTAGCTGGGGAGGCCTGTCTTCTTGGGGAGGCCTGTCTAGCTGGGGGAGGCCTGTCTGGCTGGGGAGGCCTGTCTAGCTGGGGAGGCCTGTCTGGCTGGGGGAGGCCTGTCTTCTTGGGGAGGCCTGTCTTCTTGGGGAGGCCTGTCTAGCTGGGGAGGCCTGTCTGGTTGGGGAGGCCTGTCTAGCTGGGGAGGCCTGTCTGGTTGGGGAGGCCTGTCTGGTTGGGGAGGCCAGTCTAGCTGGGGAGGCCTGTCTAGCTGGGGAGGCCTGTCTAGATGGGGGAGGCCTGTCTGGTTGGGGAGGCCTGTCTAGCTGGGGAGGCCTGTCTAGCTGGGGAGGCCTGTCTGGTTGGGGAGGCCTGTCTGGTTGG
The DNA here is from genome assembly GCF_905237065.1 of Salmo salar. Lineage (NCBI taxonomy): Eukaryota > Metazoa > Chordata > Actinopteri > Salmoniformes > Salmonidae > Salmo > Salmo salar. The sequence goes on from NC_059466.1 coordinate 52,449,044, forward strand.
GGAGGCCTGTCTAGCTGGGGGAGGCCTGTCTAGCTGGGGAGGTCTATGTAGCTGGGGAGGCCTATCTGGGGAGGCCTGTCTAGATGGGGAGGCCTGTCTAGATGGGGAGGCCTGTCTAGCTGGGGAGGCCTGTCTAGCTGGCGAGGCCAGTCTAGCTGGCGAGACCAGTCTAACTGGGGAGGCCAGTCTAGCTGGGGAGGCCTATGTAGCTGGGGAGGCCTGTCTAGCTGGGGAGGCCTGTCTAGCTGGGGAGGCCTGGCTGGCTGGGGAGGCCTGTCTAGCTGGGGAGGCCTGTCTAGCTGGGGAGGCCTGTCTGGCTGGGGAGGCCTGTCTAGCTGGGGAGGCCTGTCTAGCTGGGGAGGTCTATGTAGCTGGGGAGGCCTCATGTAGCTGGGGAGGCCTGTCTAGATGGGGAGGCCTGTCTAGATGGGGAGGCCTGTCTAGCTGGCGAGGCCAGCTAGCTGGGAGGCCTGTCTAGCTGGGGAGGCCTGTCTAACTGGGGAGGCCAGTCTAGCTGGGGAGGCCTATGTAGCTGGGGAGGCCTATGTAGCTGGGGAGACCTGTCTAGCTGGGGAGGCCTGTCTAGCTGGGGAGGCCTGTCTAGCTGGGGAGGCCTGTCTAGCTGGGGAGGCCTGTCTGGTTGGGGAGGCCGGTCTAACTGGGGAGGCCTGTCTAGCTGGGGAGGCCTGTCTGGTTGGGGGAGGCCTGTCTTAGCTGGGGAGGCCTGGCTGACTGGGGAGGCCTGTCTAGCTGGGGAGGCCTGTCTAGCTGGGGAGGCCTGTCTAGCTGGGGAGGCCTGTCTAGCTGGGGAGGCCTGTCTGGCTGGGGAGGCCTGTCTAGCTGGCGAGGCCTGTCTAGCTGGGGAGGCCTGTCTGGTTGGGGAGGCCTGTCTGGCTGGGGAGGCCTGTCTAGCTGGGGAGGCCTGTCTAGCTGGGGGAGGCCTGTCTGGTTGGGGAGGCCTGTCTAGCTGGGGAGGCCTGTCTGGCTGGGGAGGCCTGTGCTAGCCTGGGGAGGCCTGTCTAGCTGGGGAGGCCTGTCTGCTGGGGAGGCCTGTCTAGCTGGAGCCTGTGGCTGGGGAGGCCTGTCTACGGGACCTGTCTAGCTGGGGAGGCCTGTCTGGCTGGGGAGGCCTGTCTAGCTGGGGAGGCCTGTCTGGCTGGGGAGGCCTGTGTCTGGCTGGGGAGGCCTGTCTAGCTGGGGAGGCCTGCCTAGCTGGGGAGGCCTGTCTAGCTGGGGGAGGCCTGTCTAGCTGGGGAGGCCTGTCTGGCTGGGGAGGCCTGTCAGCTGGGGAGGTCTGTGTAGCTGGGGAGGGCCCTGTGTATGCTGGGGAGGCCCTGTCTGGCTGGGGAGGCCTGTCTAGCTGGGGAGGCCTGTCTAGCTGGGAGGCCTGTCTGTTTGGGGAGGCCTGTCTGGCTGGGGAGGCCCCTGTCTGGCTGGGGAGGTCTGTGTAGCTGGGGAGGCCTGCTGTAGCTGGGGGAGGCCTGTCTAGATGGGGAGGCCTGTCTAGCTGGGGAGGCCTGTCTAGCTGGGGAGGCCTGTCTGGCTGGGCGAGGCCTGTCTAGCTGGAGGCCTGTCTAGCTGGGAGGCCTGTCTGGCTGGGGAGGCCTGTCTAGCTGGGGAGGCCTGTCTGCTGGGGAGGCCTGTCTAGCTGGGGAGGCCTGTCTGGCTGGGGAGGCCTGTCTAGCTGGGGAGGCCTGTCTAGCTGGAGAGGCCTGTCTGGCTGGGGAGGCCTGTCTAGCTGGGGAGGCCTGTGTGCTGGCTGGGGAGGCCTGTCTAGCTGGGGAGGCCTGTCTGGTTGGGGAGGCCTGTCTAGCTGGGGAGGCCTGTCTAGCTGGGGAGGCCTGTCTAGCTGGGGAGGCCTGTCTGGCTGGGGAGGCCTGTCTAGCTGGGGAGGCCTGTCTGGCTGGGGAGGCCTGTCTGGCTGGGGAGGCCTGCGCTGGGGAGGCCTGTCTAGCTGGGGAGGCCTGTCTAGCTGGGGAGGCCTGTGCTAGCTGGGGAGGCCTGTCTAGCTGGGGAGGCCTGTCTAGCTGGGGAGGCCTGTCTGGTTGGGGAGGCCTGTCTAGCTGGAGAGGCCTGTCTGGCTGGGAGGCCTGTCTAGCTGGAGAGGCCTGTCTAGCTGGGGAGGCCTGTCTGGCTGGGGAGGCCTGTCTAGCTGGGAGGCCTGTCTGGCTGGGGAGGCCTGTCTGGCTGGGGAGGCCTGTCTAGCTGGGGAGGCCTGTCTAGCTGGGGAGGCCTGTCTGGCTGGGGAGGCCTGTCTAGCTGGGGAGGCCTGTCTGGCTGGGGAGGCCTGTCTAGCTGGGGAGGCCTGTCTCGTTGCAGGAGGCCTGTCTAGCTGGGGAGGCCTTATCTAGCCGGGGAGGCCTTGGCTGGGGAGGTGTCTAGCTGGAGAGGCCTGTCTAGCTGGGGGAGGCCTGTCTGGTTGGGGAGGCCTGTCTGGCTGGGGAGGCCTGTCTAGCTGGAGAGGCCTGTCTAGCTGGGGAGGCCTGTCTAGCTGGGGAGGCCTGTCTAGCTGGGGAGGCCTGTCTGGTTGGGGAGGCCTGTCGGGTGGGGAGGCCTGTCTCAGCTGGGGAGGCCTGTCTAGCTGGGAGGCCTGTCTTCTTGGGGAGGCCTGTCTAGCTGGGGAGGCCTGTCTAGCTGGGGAGGCCTGTCTGGCTGGGGAGGCCTGTCTGCTTGGGGAGGCCTGTCTAGCTGGGGAGGCCTGTCTAGCTGGGGAGGCCTGTCTACTGTGGGGAGGCCTGTCTAGCTGGGGAGGCCTGTCTAGCTGGGGAGAGCCTGTCTGGCTGGGGAGGCCTGTCTAGCTGGGGAGGCCTGTCTGGCTTGGGGAGGCCTGTCTAGCTGGGGAGGCCTGTCTAGCTGGGGAGGCCTGTCTAGCTGGGGAGGCCTGTCTAGCTGGGGAGGCCTGTCTGGCTGGGGAGGCCTGTCTAGCTGGGGAGGCCTGTCTGGCTGGGGAGGCCTGTCTAGCTGGGGAGGCCTGTCTAGCTGGGGAGGCCTGTCTGGCTGGGGAGGCCTGTCTAGCTGGGGAGGCCTGTCTGGCTGGGGAGGCCTGTCTAGCTGGGGAGGCCTGTCTAGCTGGGGAGGCCTGTCTGGCTGGGGAGGCCTGTCTGGTTGGGGAGGCCTGTCTAGCTGGGGAGGCCTGTCTAGCTGGGGAGGTCTATGTAGCTGGGGAGGCCTCTGTAGCTGGGGAGGCCTGTCTAGATGGGAGCCTGTCTAGCTGGCCTGTCTAGCTGGGGAGGCCTGTCTAGCTGGCGAGGCCAGTCTGCTGGCGAGGCCTGTCTGGCTGGGGAGGCCTGTCTGGCTGGGGAGGCCTGTCAGCTGGAAGGCCAGTCTAGCTGGGGAGGCCTATGTAAGCTGGGAGGCCTGTCTAGCTGGGGGAGGCCTGTCTAGCTGGGGAGGCCTGTCTCGCTGGGGAGGCCTGTCTGGCTGGGGAGGCCTGTCTAGCTGGGGAGGCCTGTCTGGCTGGGGAGGCCTGTCTGGCTGGGGAGGCCTGTCTGGCTGGGGAGGCCTGGTCTAGCTGGGGAGGCCTGTCTAGCTGGGGAGGCCTGTCTGGTTGGGGAGGCCTGTCTAGCTGGAGAGGCCTGTCTAGCTGGGGAGGCCTGTCTAGCTGGGGAGGCCTGTCTAGCTGGGGAGGCCTGTCTGGCTGGGGAGGCCTGTCTGGCTGGGGAGGCCTGTCTGCGTTGGGGAGGCCTGTCTGGCTGGGGAGGCCTGTCTAGCTGGAGAGGCCTGTCTAGCTGGGGAGGCCTGTCTAGCTGGGGAGGCCTGTCGGCTGGAGGCCTGTCTGGCTGGGGAGGCCTGTCTAGCTGGGAGGCCTGTCTAGCTGGGGAGGCCTGTCTAGCTGGGGAGGCCTGTCTTGTTGGGGAGGCCTGTCGGGCTGAGGCCTGTCTAGCTGGGGAGGCCAGCGGAGGCCTGTGTTCTTGCGGAGGCCTGTCTAGCTGGGGAGGCCTGTCTGGTTGGGGAGGCCTGTCTGGCTGGGGAGGCCTGTCTAGCTGGAGAGGCCTGTCTAGCTGGGGAGGCCTGTCTAGCTGGGGAGGCCTGTCTAGCTGGGAGGCCTGTCTGGCTGGGGAGGCCTGTCTAGCTGGGGAGGCCTGTCTAGCTGGGGAGGCCTGTCTTGCTGGGGAGGCCTGTCTAGCTGGGGAGGCCTGTCTAGCTGGGGAGGCCTGTCTAGCTGGGGAGGCCTGTCTTACTTGGGAGGCCTGTCTGGCTGGAGGCCTGTCTAGCTGGGGAGGCCTGTCTGGCTGGGGAGGCCTGTCTGCTGGGGAGGCCTGTCTGGCTGGGGAGGCCTGTCTGGCCGGGGAGGCCTGTCTGGCTGGGGAGGCCTGTCTGGCTGGGGAGGCCTATCTTCTTGGGGAGGCCTGTCTAGCTGGGGAGGCCTGTCTAGCTGGGGAGGCCTGCTCTAGCTGGGGAGGCCTGTCTAGCTGGGGAGGCCTGTCTGGCTGGGGAGGCCTGTCTGGCTGGGGAGGCCAGTCTAGCTGGGGAGGCCTGTCTAGCTGGGGAGGCCTGTCTAGCTGGGGGGAGGCCTGTCTGGCTGGGGAGGCCTGTCTAGCTGGGGAGGCCTGTCTAGCTGGGGAGGCCTGTCTGGCTGGGGAGGCCTGTCTGGTTGGGGGAGGCCTGTCTAGCTGGGGAGGCCTGTCTAGCTGGGGAGGCCTATGTAGCTGGGGAGGCCTGTAGCTGGGGAGGCCTGTCCAGATGGGGAGGCCTGTCTAGCTGGGGAGGCCTGTCTAGCTGGGGAGGCCTGTCTAGCTGGCGAGGCCTGTCTAGCTGGGGAGGCCTGTCTAGCTGGGGAGGCCTGTCTAGCTGGGGAGGCCTGTCTAGCTGGGGAGGCCTGCTAGCTGGGAGGCCTGTCTGGCTGGGGAGGCCTGTCTGGCTGGGGAGGCCTGTCTGGCTGGGGAGGCCTGTCTAGCTGGGGAGGCCTGTCTGGCTGGGGAGGCCTGTCTGGTTGGGGAGGCCTGTCTAGCTGGGAGGCCTGTCTAGCTGGGAGGCCTGTCTAGCTGGGGAGGCCTGTCTGGCTGGGGAGGCCTGTCTAGCTGGGGAGGCCTGTCTGCTGGGGAGGCCTGTCTAGCTGGGGAGGCCTGTCTAGCTGGGGAGGCCTCTCTAGATGGGGAGGCCTGTCTAGCTGGGGAGGCCTGTCTGGCTGGGGAGGCCTGTCTAGCTGGGGAGGCCTGTCTAGCTGGGGGAGGCCTGTCTAGCTGGGGGAGGCCTGTCTAGCTGGGGAGGCCTGTCTGGCTGGGGAGGCCTGTCTAGCTGGGGAGGCCTGTCTAGCTGGGGAGGCCTGTCTGGCTGGGGAGGCCTGTCTAGCTGGGGAGGCCTGTCTAGCTGGGGAGGCCTGTCTAGCTGGGGAGCCCTGTCTGGTTGGGGAGGCCTGTCTTGTTGGGGAGGCCTGTCTGGCTGGGGAGGCCTGTCTAGCTGGGGAGGCCTGGCTAGCTGGGGAGGCCTGTATAGCTGGGGAGGCCTGTCTGGTTGGGGAGGCCTGTCTGGTTGGGGAGGCCTGTCTGGCTGGGGAGGCCTGGCTAGCTGGGGAGGCCTGTCTAGCTGGGGAGGCCTGTCTTGTTGGGGAGGCCTGTCGGGATGTGGAGGCCTGTCTAGCTGGGGAGGCCTGTCTTGCTGGGGAGGCCTGTCTAGCTGGGGAGGCCTGTCTGGTTGGGAGGCCTGTCTTGCTGGGGAGGCCTGTCTAGCTGGGGAGGCCTGTCTGGCTGGGGAGGCCTGTCTAGCTGGGGAGGCCTGTCTGGCTGGGGAGGCCTGTCTAGCTGGGGAGGCCTGTCTGGCTGGGGAGGCCTGTCTTGTTGGGGAGGCCAGTCTAGCTGGGGAGGCCTGTCTAGCTGGGGAGGCCTGTCTAGCTGGGGAGGCCTGTCTAGATGGGGAGGCCTGTCTGGTTGGGGAGGCCTGTCTAGCTGGGGAGGCCTGTCTAGCTGGGGAGGCCTGTCTGGTTGGGGAGGCCTGTCTGGTTGGGGAGGCCCTGTCTAGCTGGGGAGGCCTGTCTAGCTGGGGAGGTCTATGTAGCTGGGGAGGCCTGTGTAGCTGGGGAGGCCTGTCTAGATGGGGAGGCCTGTCTAGATGGGGAGGCCTGTCTAGATGGGGAGGCCTGTCTAGCTGGGGAGGCCTGTCTAGCTGGCGAGGCCAGTCTAGCTGGCGAGGCCAGTCTAGCTGGGGAGGCCAGTCTAGCTGGGGAGGCCTATGTAGCTGGGGAGGCCTATGTAGCTGGGGGAGGCCTGTCTAGCTGGGGAGGCCTGTCTAGCTGGGGAGGCCTGGCTGGCTGGGGAGGCCCTGTCTAGCTGGGGAGGCCTGTCTAGCTGGGGAGGCCTGTCTGGTTGGGGAGGCCTGTCTAGCTGGGGAGGCCTGTCTGGTTGGGGAGGCCTGTCTAGCTGGGGAGGCCTATGTAGCTGGGGAGGCCTATGTAGCTGGGGAGGCCTGTCTGGTTGGGGAGGCCTGTCTAACTGGGGAGGCCTGTCTGGTTGGGGAGGCCTGTCTGGTTGGGGAGGCCTGTCTAGCTGGGGAGGCCTGTCTGGCTGGGGAGGCCTGGCTGGTTGGGGAGGCCTGTCTAGCTGGGGAGGCCTGTCTAGCTGGGGAGGCCTGTCTAGCTGGGGAGGCCTGTCTGGCTGGGGAGGCCTGTCTAGCTGGGGAGAACTGTCTAGCTGGGGAGGCCTGTCTAGCTGGGGAGGCCTGTCTAGCTGGGGAGGCCTGTCTAGCTGGAGAGGCCTGTCTAGCTGGGGAGGCCTGTCTAGCTGGGGAGGCCTGTCTAGCTGGAGAGGCCTGTCTAGCTGGGGAGGCCTGTCTTCTTGGGGAGGCCTGTCTAGATGGGGAGGCCTGTCTGGTTGGGGAGGCCTGTCTTCTTGGGGAGGCCTGCCTAGCTGGGGAGGCCTGTCTAGCTGGGGAGGCCTGTCTAGCTGGGGAGGCCTGTCTAGCTGGGGAGGCCTGTCTGGTTGGGGAGGCCTGTCTAGCTGGGGAGGCCTGTCTAGCTGGAGAGGCCTGTCTAGCTGGGGGAGGCCTGTCTAGCTGGGGAGGCCTGTCTGGATGGGGAGGCCCGTCTGGTTGGGGGAGGCCTGTCTAGCTGGGGAGGCCTGTCTAGCTGTGGAGGCCTGTATAGCTGGGGAGGCCTGTCTTGTTGGGGAGGCCTGTCGGGCTGTGGAGGCCTGTCTAGCTGGGGGAGGCCAGTATAGCTGGGGAGGCCTGTATTCTTGCGGAGGCCTGTCTAGATGGGGAGGCCTGTCTAGATGGGGAGGCCTGTCTGGATGGGGAGGCCTGTCTAGCTGGAGAGGCCTGTCTAGCTGGAGAGGCCTGTCTAGCTGGGGAGGCCTGTCTAGCTGGGGAGGCCTGTCTGGTTGGGGAGGCCTGTCTGGTTGGGGAGGCCTGTCTAGCTGGGGAGGCCTGTCTAGCTAGGGGAGGCCTGTATAGCTGGGGAGGCCTGTCTTGTTGGGGAGGCCTGTCGGGCTGTGGAGGCCTGTCTAGCTGGGGAGGCCTGTCTAGCTGGGGAGGCCTGTCTTCTTGGGGAGGCCTGTCTAGATGGGGAGGCCTGTCTAGATGGGGAGGCCTGTCTGGTTGGGGAGGCCTGTCTTCTTGGGGAGGCCTGTCTAGCTGGGGAGGCCTGTCTAGCTGGGGAGGCCTGTCTTCTTGGGGAGGCCTGTCTAGATGGGGGAGGCCTGTCTAGATGGGGAGGCCTGTCTGGCTGGGGAGGCCTGTCTTCTTGGGGAGGCCTGTCTAGCTGGGGAGGCCTGTCTAGCTGGGGAGGCCTGTCTAGCTGGGGAGACCTGTCTAGCTGGGGAGGCCTCTCTGGTTGGGGAGGCCTGTCTAGCTGGGGAGGCCTGTCTGGTTGGGGAGGCCTGTCTGGTTGGGGAGGCCAGTCTAGCTGGGGAGGCCTGTCTAGCTGGGGAGGCCTGTCTAGATGGGGAGGCCTGTCTGGTTGGGGAGGCCTGTCTAGCTGGGGAGGCCTGTCTAGCTGGGGAGGCCTGTCTGGTTGGGGAGGCCTGTCTGGTTGGGGAGGCCTGTCTAGCTGGGGAGGCCTGTCTAGCTGGGGGAGGTCTATGTAGCTGGGGAGGCCTATGTAGCTGGGGAGGCCTGTCTAGATGGGGAGGCCTGTCTAGATGGGGAGGCCTGTCTAGCTGGGGGAGGCCTGTCTAGCTGGCGAGGCCAGTCTAGCTGGCGAGACCAGTCTAGCTGGGGAGGCCAGTCTAGCTGGGGAGGCCTATGTAGCTGGGGAGGCCTGTCTAGCTGGGGAGGCCTGTCTAGCTGGGGAGGCCTGGCTGGCTGGGGAGGCCTGTCTAGCTGGGGAGGCCTGTCTAGCTGGGGAGGCCTGTCTGGTTGGGGAGGCCTGTCTGGTTGGGGAGGCCTGTCTAGCTGGGGAGGCCTGTCTAGCTGGGGAGGTCTTTGTAGCTGGGGAGGCCTATGTAGCTGGGGAGGCCTGTCTAGATGGGGAGGCCTGTCTAGCTGGGGAGGCCTATGTAGCTGGGGAGGCCTGTCTAGCTGGCGAGGCCAGTCTAGCTGGCGAGGCCAGTCTAGCTGGGGAGGCCTGTCTAGCTGGGGAGGCCTGTCTAGCTGGGGAGGCCAGTCTAGCTGGGGAGGCCTATGTAGCTGGGGGAGGCCTATGTAGCTGGGGAGGCCTGTCTAGCTGGGGAGGCCTGTCTAGCTGGGGAGGCCTGGCTGGCTGGGGAGGCCTGTCTAGCTGGGGAGGCCTGTGTAGCTGGGGGAGGCCTGTCTAGCTGGAGAGGCCTGTCTGGTTGGGGAGGCCTGTCTAGCTGGGGAGGCCTGTCTAGCTGGGGAGGCCTGGCCCGACTGGGGAGGCCTGTCTAGCTGGGGAGGCCTGTCTAGCTGGGGAGGCCTGGCCCGACTGGGGAGGCCTGTCTAGCTGGGGAGGCCTGTCTAGCTGGGGAGGCCTGTCTGGTTGGGGAGGCCTGTCTAGCTGGGGAGGCCTGGCTGGCTGGGGAGGCCTGTCTAGCTGGGGAGGCCTGTCTAGCTGGGGAAGCCTGTCTGGTTGGGGAGGCCTGTCTGGTTGGGGAGGCCTGTCTAGCTGGGGAGGTCTATGAAGCTGGGGAGGCCTATGTAGCTGGGGAGGCCTGTCTAGCTGGGGAGGCCTGTCTAGCTGGGGAGGCCTGTCTGGTTGGGGAGGCCTGTCTAGCTGGAGAGGCCTGTCTAGCTGGGGAGGCCTGTCTAGCTGGAGAGGCCTGTCTAGCTGGGGAGGCCTGTCTGGTTGGGGAGGCCTGTCTAGCTGGGGAGGCCTGTCTGGTTGGGGAGGCCTGTCTAGCTGGGGAGGCCTGTCTAGCTGGAGAGGCCTGTCTAGCTGGGGAGGCCTGTCTAGCTGGGGAGGCCTGTCTGGATGGGGAGGCCTGTCTGGTTGGGGAGGCCTGTCTAGCTGGGGAGGCCTGTCTAGCTGGGGAGGCCTGTATAGCTGGGGAGGCCTGTCTTGTTGGGGAGGCCTGTCGGGCTGTGGAGGCCTGTCTAGCTGGGGAGGCCTGTCTAGCTGGGGAGGCCTGTATTCTTGCGGAGGCCTGTCTAGATGGGGAGGCCTGTCTAGATGGGGAGGCCTGTCTGGATGGGGAGGCCTGTCTAGCTGGAGAGGCCTGTCTAGCTGGGGAGACCTGTCTAGCTGGGGAGGCCTGGCTAGCTGGGGAGGCCTGTCTGGTTGGGGAGGCCTGTCTTGTTGGGGAGGCCAGTCTAGCTGGGGAGGCCTGTCTAGCTGGGGGAGGCCTGGCTAGCTGGGGAGGCCTGTATAGCTGGGGAGGCCTGTCTGGTTGGGGAGGCCTGTCTGGTTGGGGAGGCCTGTCTAGCTGGGGAGGCCTGGCTAGCTGGGGAGGCCTGTATAGCTGGGGAGGCCTGTCTTGTTGGGGAGGCCTGTCGGGATGTGGAGGCCTGTCTAGCTGGGGAGGCCTGTCTTGCTGGGGAGGCCTGTCTAGATGTTGAGGCCTGTCTGGTTGGGGAGGCCTGTCTTCTTGGGGAGGCCTGTCTAGCTGGGGAGGCCTGTCTGGCTGGGGAGGCCTGTCTAGCTGGGGAGACCTGTCTAGCTGGGGAGGCCTCTCTGGTTGGGGAGGCCTGTCTAGCTGGGGAGGCCTGTCTGGTTGGGGAGGCCTGTCTTGTTGGGGAGGCCAGTCTAGCTGGGGAGGCCTGTCTAGCTGGGGAGGCCTGTCTAGCTGGGGAGGCCTGTCTAGATGGGGAGGCCTGTCTGGTTGGGGAGGCCTGTCTAGCTGGGGAGGCCTGTCTAGCTGGGGAGGCCTGTCTGGTTGGGGAGGCCTGTCTGGTTGGGGAGGCCTGTCTAGCTGGGGAGGCCTGTCTAGCTGGGGAGGTCTATGTAGCTGGGGAGGCCTATGTAGCTGGGGAGGCCTGTCTAGATGGGGAGGCCTGTCTAGATGGGGAGGCCTGTCTAGATGGGGAGGCCTGTCTAGCTGGGGAGGCCTGTCTAGCTGGCGAGGCCAGTCTAGCTGGCGAGACCAGTCTAGCTGGGGAGGCCAGTCTAGCTGGGGAGGCCTATGTAGCTGGGGAGGCCTATGTAGCTGGGGAGGCCTGTCTAGCTGGGGAGGCCTGTCTAGCTGGGGAGGCCTGGCTGGCTGGGGAGGCCTGTCTAGCTGGGGAGGCCTGTCTAGCTGGGGAGGCCTGTCTGGTTGGGGAGGCCTGTCTAGCTGGGGAGGCCTGTCTGGTTGGGGAGGCCTGTCTAGCTGGGGAGGCCTATGTAGCTGGGGGAGGCCTATGTAGCTGGGGAGGCCTGTCTGGTTGGGGAGGCCTGTCTAACTGGGGAGGCCTGTCTGGTTGGGGAGGCCTGTCTGGTTGGGGAGGCCTGTCTAGCTGGGGAGGCCTGTCTAGCTGGGGAGGCCTGTCTGGTTGGGGAGGCCTGTCTAGCTGGGGAGGCCTGTCTAGCTGGGGAGGCCTGTCTAGCTGGGGAGGCCTGTCTAGCTGGGGAGGCCTGTCTGGCTGGGGAGGCCTGTCTAGCTGGGGAGAACTGTCTAGCTGGGGAGGCCTGTCTAGCTGGGGAGGCCTGTCTAGCTGGGGAGGCCTGTCTAGCTGGAGAGGCCTGTCTAGCTGGGGAGGCCTGTCTAGCTGGGGAGGCCTGTCTAGCTGGAGAGGCCTGTCTAGCTGGGGAGGCCTGTCTTCTTGGGGAGGCCTGTCTAGATGGGGAGGCCTGTCTGGTTGGGGAGGCCTGTCTTCTTGGGGAGGCCTGTCTAGCTGGGGAGGCCTGTCTGGCTGGGGAGGCCTGTCTAGCTGGGGAGACCTGTCTAGCTGGGGAGGCCTCTCTGGTTGGGGAGGCCTGTCTAGCTGGGAGGCCTGTCTGGTTGGGGAGGCCTGTCTTGTTGGGGAGGCCAGTCTAGCTGGGGAGGCCTGTCTAGCTGGGGAGGCCTGTCTAGCTGGGGAGGCCTGTCTAGATGGGGAGGCCTGTCTAGCTGGGGAGGCCTGTCTAGCTGGGGAGGCCTGTCTGGTTGGGGAGGCCTGGCTGGTTGGGGAGGCCTGTCTAGCTGGGGAGGCCTGTCTAGCTGGGGAGGCCTGTCTAGCTGGGGAGGCCTGTCTAGCTGGGGAGGCCTGTCTGGCTGGGGAGGCCTGTCTAGCTGGGGAGAACTGTCTAGCTGGGGAGGCCTGTCTAGCTGGGGAGGCCTGTCTAGCTGGGGAGGCCTGTCTAGCTGGAGAGGCCTGTCTAGCTGGGGAGGCCTGTCTAGCTGGGGAGGCCTGTCTAGCTGGCGAGGCCTGTCTAGCTGGGGAGGCCTGTCTTCTTGGGGAGGCCTGTCTAGATGGGGAGGCCTGTCTGGTTGGGGAGGCCTGTCTTCTTGGGGAGGCCTGCCTAGCTGGGGAGGCCTGTCTAGCTGGGGAGGCCTGTCTAGCTGGGGAGGCCTGTCTAGCTGGAGAGGCCTGTCTAGCTGGGGAGGCCTGTCTAGCTGGAGAGGCCTGTCTAGCTTGGGAAGCCTGTCTAGCTGGGGAGGCCTGTCTAGCTGGAGAGGCCTGTGTAGCTGGGGGAGGCCTGTGTAGCTGGGGAGGCCTGTGTAGCTGGGGAGGCCTGTCTAGCTGGGGAGGCCTGTCTAGCTGGAGAGGCCTGTGTAGCTGGGGAGGCCTGTCTAGCTGGGGAGGCCTGTCTAGCTGGGGAGGCCTGTCTAGCTGGGGAGGCCTGTCTAGTTGGGGAGGCCTGTCTAGTTGGGGGAGGCCTGTCTGGTTGGGGAGGCCTGTCTAGCTGGGGAGGCCTGTCTAGCTGGGGAGGCCTGTCTAGCTGGGGAGGCCTGTCTGGTTGGGGAGGCCTGTCTAGCTGGGGAGGCCTGTCTAGCTGGGGAGGCCTGTCTAGCTGGGGAGGCCGCTAGCGGAACACCTGCTCCAATATCCAATGATAGGCGTGGCGCGAATTACAAATTCCTCAAAAATACAAAAACTTCAATTTTTCAAACATATGACTATTTCACAGCATTTTAAAGACAAGACTCTCCTTTATCTAACCACACTGTCCGATTTCAAAAAGGCTTTACAGCGAAAGCAAAACATTAGATTATGTCAGCAGAGTACCCAGCCAGAAATAATCAGACACACATTTTTCAAGCTAGCATATAATGTCACATAAACCCAAACCACAGCTAAATGCAGCACTAACCTTTGATGATCTTCATCAGATGACACACCTAGGACATTATGTTATACAATACATGCATGTTTTGTTCAATCAAGTTCATATTTATATCAAAAAACAGCTTTTTACATTAGCATGTGACGTTCAGAACTAGCATACCCCCCGCAAACTTCCGGAGGAATTTGCTAACATTTTACTAAATTACTCACGATAAACGTTCACAAAAAGCATAACAATTATTTTAAGAATTATAGATACAGAACTCCTCTATGCACTCGATATGTCCGATTTTAAAATAGCTTTTGGTGAAAGCACATTTTGCAATATTCTAAGTACATAGCCCAGCCATCACGGGCTAGCTATTTAGACACCCGGCAAATTTAGCCTTCACCAATATCAGATTTACTATTATAAAAGTTTGATTACCTTTTGTTGTCTTCGTCAGAATGCACTCCCAGGACTGCCACTTCAATAACAAATGTTGGGTTGGTCCTAAATAATCCATCGTTATATCCGAATAGCGACGTTTTGTTTGTGCGTCCCAGACACTATCCGAATGGTAAAGAAGGGTCGTGCACATGGCGCAATTCGTGACAAAAAAATTCTAAATATTCCATTACCGTACTTCGAAGCATGTCAACCGCTGTTTAAAATCAATTTTTATGCCATTTTTCTCGTAGAAAAGCGATAATATTCCGACCGGGAATCTCCTTTTCGGCAAACAGAGGAAAAAATCACAAAGACGGGGGCGGCCAGGGCGTGCGCCTAAGCCCACAGTCCCTTGATCGGCTACTTGAGAAAGGCGATAATGTGTTTCAGCCTGAGGATGACGATATTCTGTTTTTTCCCGGGCTCTGAGCGCCTATGGACGACGTAGGAAGTGTCACGTTAGAGCAGAGATCCTTAGTAAAAGATAGAGATGGCAAAGAAGTTCCAGAAATGGTCAGATAGGCCACTTCCTGTAAAGGAATCTCTCAGGTTTTGACCTGCCATTTGAGTTCTGTTATACTCACAGACACCATTCAAACAGTTTTAGAAACTTTAGGGTGTTTTCTATCCATATATAATAAGTATATGCATATTCTAGTTACTGGGTAGGATTAGTAACCAGATTAAATCGGTACGTTTTTTATCCAGCCGTGAAAATACTGCCCCCTAGCCATAAGAGGCTAGCTGGGGACAATTCAACAAGACAATTCCTGAATGTGAATGGTAGCGGATAGCTGACTTTTTATTTTTTAATTTAACCTTTATTCAACCAGGCAAGTCAGTTAAGAAACAAAAAGGATTATTTACAATGACGGTCTACCCCAAACCAAACCCTAACCCGGACGACGCTGGGCCAATTGTGCGCTGACCATTCAGGATTATTATAGGGGCTATGCAGAAGAGGTCAAACAAACAGTAGTGAGTTCTGTTTGTGTTCTCTGTGCCGTTTATGAAAAGCTTGATGAAATCTCACTAGCGGGGCTCAAAGTACCTTTGGTATTACAAGCTGCCCTTCCCCTGAATGTGCGGAAGACATCACCTCAACAGTTCACCATCTACACCACTATCAAACCCACAGCTGTGAATTATCATTAAAACATAGGTTAGGTATTAACACCATTATCAATAATCAGGATATGTTTTTCCCGGTTGTCGTAAGGAGTGGACCAAAACGCAGAGGGGAAAATGTATACTCATAATCTTTTTTTTTTATTTGAAGAAGGAAAAACAAAAATAAACACAAAAACAAACGACTCCAAACGTGACATCCCGTCAGGTGGAACAAACACTAAACCAGGAAATAACTACCCACAAACCCCCATCGAACAAACACCCCTATAAATAGGACCTTCAATCAGAGGCAACGAGAAGCAGCTGCCTCCAATCGAAGGTCAATCCTATAAACACCACATAGAAATAGACCAACTAGGAAATAACATAGAAATACACTAACATAGAACATGACCCAAAACAACCCCGAAACACTCTAAACAAACACCCCCCTGCCACGCCCTGACCAAACTACAATAACAAACATCCTCTTTGCTGGTCAGGACGTGACAATGTTATCTGATTTCTTCAAGCACAACCACTCTCAATCTCAGAGAGCAACAGGGTAAATAAGGACATAGTGGATATCCAAAACAACAAGAACAAGTCCTTTATTTAACCAGGTAGGCTAGTTGAGAACAAGTCCTTTATTTAACCAGGTAGGCTAGTTGAGAACCAGTCCTTTATTTAACCAGGTAGGCTAGTTGAGAACAAGTCCTTTATTTAACCAGGTAGGCTAGTTGAGAACAAGTCCTTTATTTAAACCAGGTAGGCCAGTTGAGAACAAGTCCTTTATTTAACCAGGTAGGCCAGTTGAGAACAAGTCCTTTATTTAACCAGGTAGGCTAGTTGAGAACAAGTCCTTTATTTAACCAGGTAGGCCAGTTGAGAACAAGTTCTCATTTACAATTGCGACCTGGCCAAGATAAAGCAAAGCAGTTGGACAACATACAACAACACAGAGTTACACATGGAGTAAAACAAACATACAGTCAATAATACAGTAGAAATATAAGTCTATATACAATGTGAGCAAATGAGGTGAGATAAGGAAGGTAAAGGCAATAAAGGCCATGGTGGCAAATAAATACAATATAGCAAGTAAAACACTGGAATGGTAGATTTGTAGTGGAAGAAAGTGCAAAGTAGAAATATAAATAATGGGGTGCAAAGGAGCAAAATAAATAAATAAATACAGTAGGGGAAGAGGTAGTAGTTTGGGCTAAATTATAGATGGGCTATGTACAGGTGCAGTGATCTGTGAGCTGCTCTGACAGCTGATGCTTAAAGCTAGTGAGGGAGATATGAGTCTCCAGCTTCAGAGATTTTTTCAGTTCGTTCCAGTCATTGGCAGCAGAGAACTGGAAGGAAAGGCAGCAAAAGGAGGAATTGGCTTTGGGGATGACCAGAGAGATATACCTGCTGGAGCGCGTGCTACGGGTGGGTGCTGCTATGGTGACCAGCGAGCTGAGATAAGGGGGGGCTTTACCTAGTAGATGACCTGGAGCCAATGGGTTTGGCGACGAATATGTAACGAGGGCCAGCCAACGAGAGCGTAGAAGACCTGGAGATTGAGAATTCAGGAATTGTTTTTTTTTTTAGGAGGTTTATTGAAATCAACACCCCCTTTGCCTCTTCCACAATCCAATCAGGAACGAGACGCAAAGGAAAACAAACCCTGTGATTAGACCACATGGTTTCAAGCCGCCCGCCTTTACCCAGGGTGGTTTCTGAATGAGGGGTAACTTGAAACCGACGTGTGTTCTTCTGTGTGTGTTCCTCAGCACCAACTCTCTAGCCGGGCCAGTGAGCCAGGCACACTTACAGTGAGCCCGGGAAGAAAGCTGCAACAATATTTCATTCATTATCATTCATTATCTGCACGCGTAACGATTTCAGTGTTGCCAACTTAGCGACTTAGTTCCTCAGCACCAACTTAGTTCCTGTTAATGTTGCGACAGTTCGTTTCTGGTATCAGAACAAAATAGTCAGCACATAGTAACTTCTGATTTAGCTGTACTTTAATTAATGCAAACACGTGCGTGGTATATGTGTGGTTCGTATATATATACGGTCTCGCTGTTTTACCTTGCAGGGCAAAACAGAAGAAGAGAACGACACCTCCTTTGTTCTCTCTTTTATTCTCTGACAGAGATATTTCCCGCTCAATGCCGGGCCTGTCAGAGGGAGGAGGAGCGTGGTTTAAACTTGCTCCTCCTGTCGTCGGCGTGCAGGCTGATCCCAGCGTCGTGACGCACTTCCTGTTGCCGGTTGTAGTTCTTCTTGTCTTCAACAGTTAATTTACCCGTAGTTTATATACTTAATATTGTAGCATAGCTTCCCCGGGAATATTATATAAGTTATGCAAACAAATAGCTAGTTCAACCCTAACATTCCTCAGCACCAACTCAAAACCCTCTAGCGACAAATTTTCAAAAAAAGCGACTAGCGACAAATCTAGCGACTATTTCTGGTGTTATTGGAGACTTTTGGAGACTCTGACGTGAAAGCACGTATCGTTCTTACTCTTCTCAACGAGCAGCGGGTGCTGCCGTGGGTCCCACCCCCGTCCCAAAAACACTTACAGGAGGCCCAGTCCCTCCCGGGTCCAGTCAGAGCAGGAGATGTTCACATCTCCGCGTCCAGACTGCAAATGAATCGCGCAAGCGGGAATCCGCCGCTGGCTGATCCCGCCCTGGCTAACCTGAATTAGGGCCAGACTAGTTATCATAATTTTCTCACTTTTCCATTGACAGTTTTTTTTTCTATTGTCTGTTTTTAGACCATTTAGATTGTAAATGTAGACCGTATACAATTTTTTATTTTTTAAATGTTATGGTTAAAAACGTTTTACTGTGACTTGTTGTAGGCTCCTAAGTGGACCATAAGGTTAAAAACCTAACCAAATTAAGAAAACTAAACAAAAAAACGATTAATAAAAATAAAATAAAATACTAAGTAACTCGGCCAGTGTCTCTTTTGGGTCCCAAGCCCGGATAAAGGAGGACGGTTGGAATTGTGACATTAAAAAAAAACAATAATCGCCAGAAGAAAGTTCATTTGTAGTTCTAAACATATTTAGGGTGTTTTTTTTACTCACTTTTTCCTCTCCCCCACGACGTTATTCCTCTCTCCTACAGCATCCATCACAATTACAAGCAATTGGCCAATTATGCAAATTGGGTGATGACTTCATTTAGCGACTTTTACGACAGCCAATAGCCACTTTCCTTACTGAGGAGCTGGCAACACTGATTACAACACAAGCGAGGAGGAGCGTTTCAACCGAGGAGATGGTGAATAACATTTTACCCGAAAAGGGAAATGCACAAGACTTCTCTTTCTATTGGCTTTCAAGCTATTTACCACGAGCTGCGACCTTTGACAAGTCATGAGAGTACGGTGAATGCGCACGTTTTTGTGGACTTGTTTCTTGCTCGGGATAAAAAAAAAAAGAGGAACAACCTTTCTATGCAAAATTTAAAAAAATTTGACGAAATGTGAGTTTTTGAAAGGACTATTTTTTTTTTGTATTGGAGTTTTGATCAAAGTTTTTATTTTCAAACTATATCGGAATCAAAACAAATGCAATGGGGGATTACGAGGTGTTGAGCGCGCTGGTGATCTTCTTCTTTTCCCGTCACCTTCTAGCCAGTACCACGGGGAGAAAGGTATCTCCATACCCGAACACGGCTTCTGCCAGCCCATCTCCATACCTCTCTGTACGGACATCGCCTATAACCAGACCATCATGCCGAACCTCCTCGGTCCACACCAATCAGGAGGATGCCGGGGCTGGGTGTGCACCAGTTCTACCCGCTCGTCAAGGCCCAGTGTTCCATGGACCTAAAGTTCTTCCTGTGTTCCATGTACGAGCCGATCTGTACGGCCTCTCGAACAGGCCTTCCCTACGAGCCGATCTGTACGGCCTCTCAAACAGGCCTTCCCTACGAGCCGGTCTGTACGGTCCTCGAACAGGACTTCCTGCCGTGCAGGTCCCTGTGTGAGCGGGCAAGACACGGCTGTATGGCCCTGATGAATAAGTTTGGCTTCCAGTTGCCCGGAGAGGCTCCACTGTGAGAACTTCCCCGTCCGCGGAGCAGGGGAGAGATATGTGTGGGTCAAAACACCTTGGACACTGGTAACCAACACACTACATCCCCAATACCTTATGCCCCCTGAGTTCACGACTCTACCCACCAATATGGGCCGACCGAACCAGCACCAGGAGTTCTCCTGCCCGCTACAACTGCAGGTGCCCAACTATCTGAACTACTACTTTATGGGGGTAAAGGACTGCGGCGCGCCTTGCGAGCTCACCAAGCCCGACGGGTTGATGTATTTTCGGGAAGAGGAGGTGAAGTTTTGGCCGGGCTCTGGGTCGGGCTCTGGTCCATTCTGTGCTGTGTGAGCACCCTGTTCACGGTGCTGACCTATCTAGTGGACATGAGACGGTCCTGATACCCAGAGAGGCCAATCGTCTTCCTCTCTGGCTGTTACTTCATGGTGGCCACTGCCTACACCGCTGGGTTCACCTTAGAGGATAAAGTGGTGTGTATCGATCAATTCAAGGATGCTGGTTATAAGACTGTAGGTCAGGTCCCGTGTGGCTCAGTTGGTAGAGCATGGTGTTTGCAACGCCAGGGTTGTGGGTTCAATTCCCACGGGGGACCAGTACTGCATGAAATGTATGCACTCACTACTGTAAGTTGCTCTGGATAAGAGCGTCTGCTAAATGACGTAAATGTAAGCTCAGGGAACTAAGAAGGAGGGCTGTACAAACTCTTTATGATTGTGTATTTCTTCAGCATGGCCAGTTTTACATTTTTGTCATTTAGCAGACGCTCTTATCCAGAGCGACTTACAGTAGTGAATGCATACATTTCATTTCATGCATTTTTTTTTTTTTTGTACTGGCCATCCGTGGGAATCGAACCCACAACCCTGGCGTTGCAAACACCATGCTCTACCAACTGAGCCACAGGGAAGACGTTCTGTATGGTGGGTGATTCTGTCCTTCACATGGTTCCTCTCTGCCGGTATGAAGTGGGGGCATAAAGCCATAGAGGCCAACTCTCCGTATTTCCAGATCGCTGCCTGGGCTGTACCTGCTGTTAAAACTATTACCATCCTGGTCATGGGACAGGTGGAAGGAGACCTACTCACAGGGGTGTGCTATGTCGGCATCAACAGTGTGGATTCCTTGCATGGTTTTGTTCTGGCACCTCTTTTTGTCTACCTGTTCATAGGGACGTCGTTCCTTCTCGTAGGGATTTGTGTCTCTGTTCCGGATCGGAACTATCATGAAACACGACGGAACCAAGACTGAGAAGCTGGAGAAGCTTATAGTTCGGATCGGAGTGTTCTCTACACCGTTCCTGCTGCTATCGCCATAGCCTGTTACCTCTACGAGCAGGCGTTCCCGTGAGCAGTGGGAGAAAACTTGGCACATGCAGACGTGTAAGCGGTTCGCGGAGATTGACAGTTTTTTTTTGTGTTTCTTCCATTTGAGAATAATCGCACCAACTGTTGTCACCTTCTCACCAAGCTGCTTGGCGATGGTTTTGTAGCCCATTCTAGCCTTGTGTAGATCTACAATCTTGTCCCTGACATCCTTGGACAGCTCTTTGGTCTTGGCTATGGTGGAGAGTTTGGAATCTGATTGATTGATTGCTTCTGTGGACAGGTTTCTTTTATACAGGTAACAAGCTGAGCACTCCCTTTAAGAGTGTGCTCCTAATCTCAGCTCGTTACCTGTATAAAAGACACCTGGGAGACAGAAATCTTTCTGATTGCGAGGGGGTCAAATACTTATTTCCCACATTAAAATGCAAATCATTTTATAACATTTTTGACATGCGTTTTTCTGGATGTTTTGTTGTTGTTATTCTGTCTCTCACTGCTCAAATAAACCTACCATTAAAATTATAGACTGATCATTTCTTTACCAGTGGGCAAACGTACAAAATCAGCAGGGGATCAAATACTTTTTCCCCTCACTGTAAATAAGCTTATTTTTTATTTGTATTATTATACGTTTGTAAAAATGTCTAGAAACCAGTTTTTGCTTTGTCATTATGGGGTATTGTGATGTCATTATGGGGTATTGTGATGTCATTATGGGGTATTGTGATGTCATTATGGGGTATTGTGATGTCATTATGGGGTATTGTGTGTGTATATTGCTGAGGATTTGGATTTATGTAAATCCATTTTAGAAAAAGGCTGTAACGTAAAAGTCAAGGGTTCTGAATACTTTCCGAAGGCGCTGTAGGCAATTTGAAACGATTAATACTTTTACTTTTGATATTTAAGTATATAAGTTTAAACCAAATACTTTTAGTCTTTTTCTCAGGTTGTATTTTACTGGGTGACTTTCAACTTGAGTCATTTTCTATTAAGGGATCTTTACTTTTACTCAAGTATGACGATTGGGTCGTTTTTCCACCACTGGTTAGAAGCAAACCTTACTGCCTACATGGGCATAGGAAACGTACATTTATGTAGATACATCTGGGGTGTGCTTGACCTTTCATCTGGGGTGTGCTTGACCTTTCATCTGGGGTGTGTTTGACCTTTCATCCGGGGTGTGTTTGACCTTTCATCCGGGGTGTGCTTGACCTTTCATCCGGGGTGTGCTTGACCTTTCATCTGGGGTGTGTTTGACCTTTCATCCGGGGTGTGTTTGACCTTTCATCTGGGGTGTGTTTGACCTTTCATCCGGGGTGTGCTTGACCTTTCATCTGGGGTGTGCTTGACCTTTCATCTGGGGTGTGCTTGACCTTTCATCTGGGGTGTGCTTGACCTTTCATCTGGGGTGTGTTTGACCTTTCATCTGGGGTGTGTTTGACCTTTCCAATGTCGTCTTATTTTCTCTGACTGCTCCATTTGGTTTTAATCAACATTGATTTCTCACCTCGATCAACATCTGTCTTCTGAAACTTTGGCGCCACCTATCGGTAGTTTGGCGCATGGCCGTGAGATCTGGCGCCACCTATCTGTAGTTTGGTGCATGGCCGTGAGATCTGGCGCCACCTATCGGTAGTTTGGCGCATGGCCGTGAGATCTGGCGCCACCTATCGGTAGTTTGGCGCATGGCCGTGAGATCTGGCGCCACCTATCGGTAGTTTGGCGCATGGCCGTGAGATCTGGCGCCACCTATCGGTAGTTTGGCGCATGGCTGTGAGATCTGACCTTGGTAATAAATGGGCCAATAGCTAATAGCCAAGAAAGTAATTATAAAAACAGATTTAACCTGACAGGTCACGTATAAAATAAAAGGTTTGTTATGGTCACAATTATGTTATTCTCCAGTCCCCTTTTGTCAGCTACTGAGACCAAAAAAAATTCATGTGATTTGCACTCCAGAAACACTTTAAAATAAGGGCTGAGTTTCGTGTAGGCTTACCGTGGCGTGACATTTTGATAACCGTGTAAATCTCTCTTGGACAAGGTGACATTTATCAATATATTCACCTGTATTCACCCCCCCCCCACCCCCAAAAAAATGAAATGCTAATAATTAGCTGCTAAGAACTACAAATACCATAATGCTCTGGACTAGACTGACGAATCGAGGCAAAGGTAAGAATCTCTGGATCAACTATCTAATGTTAGCTACATTTTCTAATGAATAAATTGACTACATTTCTTTAAATTGACAATTATGTGAACTGTTTTGTGCAAGTTTTAAAATTGACACAATACCTGTTAGCAAAGGTGTCAGCTAGAGAGGACGTGCAGGAGCATGCTGGGATTTGTAGTTTTGCATGATGTCTACTTTGATTTTTTTTTTTTAAATGCATTTTGAAATCAGAGTAAATAGAGATAAATATATTGATTAAAGTCACCTTGTCCAGAGGGATTTAGATGGTTAGCAAGACGTCACGTCACGGTAAGCCTACACGAAACTCAGCCCTCATTTTAAAGTGTTTCTAAAATGTCTGGTGGAAAAACAATTGGAACCATTTCCCTGTTTGACTGCTAGGTTTTATGGGTATTATGACCTCCACTGTGGGGCTCTATAGATGAGTCTTTTGACCTTTAACCCAAAGACTCCATATTTTGTATGTTCCCCCCCCCCCTACGTAATCTGGCAGGTTGCTTGGTAACACATTTGCTTATAGTTCAACAAACCTTAAAGTAAAAAGTTGAAGTATGAAACCGTTTTTACTCCAGTGTGGGGAAAGAAGTGCGTAGGATAGATTAGTTTCCAAACCAATAGATGGGCATCACATGCTCCCTCCTGTTCCTACACTTCTAAGGGTTAACAGACTCTTTGGGTGCCTCCCAAATGGCACCCTATTCCCTATGGCCCCTTGGTCAAAAGACATGCACAATATAGAGAATAGGATGTAGTTTGGGAAGCAAGCCTTAAAGGGATGGGCATGTGCTTTACTAAACCCTGTTCCTATTGTTAGTCCACAGTGACATCAGCCTAGAAATGTTCTATTGATATAATCCAGACTGGTCCAGTCTGGTCAGACTTACATCTATTGATATAATCCAGTCTGGTCAGACTTACCTCTATTGATATAATCCAGTCTGGTCAGACTTACCATTCTACTGATATAATCCAGTCTAGACAGATTTACCTCTATTGATATAATCCAGTCTGGTCAGACTTACCATTCTATTGATATAATCCAGTCTGGTCCAGTCTGGTCAGACTTACCATTCTACTGATATAATCCAGTCTAGTCAGACTTACCTTTATTGATATAATCCAGTCTGGTCAGACTTACCATTCTATTGATATAATCCAGTCTGGTCAGACTTACCATTCTATTGATATTATCCAGTCTGGTCAGACTTACCAGTCTATTGATATAATCCAGTCTGGTCAGACTTACCATTCTACTGATATAATCCAGTCTGGTCAGATTTACCATTCTACTGATATAATCCAGTCTGGTCAGACTTACCATTCTACTGATATAATCCAGTCTGGTCAGACTTGCCATTCTACTGATATAATCCAGTCTAGACAGATTTACCTCTATTGATATAATCCAGTCTGGTCAGACTTACCATTCTATTGATATAATCCAGTCTGGTCCAGTCTGGTCAGACTTACCATTCTATTGATATAATCCAGTCTGGTCCAGTCTGGTCAGACTTACCATTCTACTGATATAATCCAGTCTAGTCAGACTTACCTTTATTGATATAATCCAGTCTGGTCAGACTTACCATTCTATTGATATAATCCAGTCTGGTCAGACTTACCATTCTATTGATATTATCCAGTCTGGTCAGACTTACCATTCTACTGATATAATCCAGTCTGGTCAGATTTACCATTCTACTGATATAATCCAGTCTGGTCAGATTTACCATTCTACTGATATAATCCAGTCTGGTCAGACTTGCCATTCTACTGATATAATCCAGTCTAGTCAGACTTACCATTCTACTGATATAATCCAGTCTGGTCAGACTTACCTCTATTGATATTATCCAGTCTGGTCAGACTTACCATTATATTGATATAATCCAATCTGGTCAGATTTACCATTCTATTGATATAATCCAGTCTGGTCAGACTTACCATTATATTGATATAATCCAGTCTGGTCAGATTTACCATTCTACTGATATAATCCAGTCTGGTCAGATTTACCATTCTATTGATATAATCCAGTCTGGTCAGACGTACCATTCTACTGACATTATCCAGTCTGGCCAGACTTACCATTCTACTGATATAATCCAGTCTGGTCCAGTCTGGTCAGACTTGCCATTCTACTGATATAATCCAGTCTGGTCAGACTTGCCATTCTACTGATATTATCCAGTCTGGTCAGACTTACCATTCTACTGATATAATCCAGTCTGGTCCAGTCTGGTCAGACTTGCCATTCTACTGATATAATCCAGTCTGGTCAGACTTACCTCTATTGCTTATAAGATTTGTTATTATTGTAGCAATGTATTATTTCATCATCAGAACTTCCACACCATCCTCTGTAGCGCCATGCGATAGAGCCCTCACTAGCTTTAAGCACCAGCTGTCAGAGCAGCTCCCAGATCACTGCACCTGTACATAGCCCATCTATAATTTAGCCCAAACAACTACCTCTTCCCCTACTGTATTTATTTATTTATTTTGCTCCTTTGCACCCCATTATTTCTATTTCTACTTTGCACTTTCTTCCACTACAAATCTACCATTCCAGTGTTTTACTTGCTATATTGTATTTACTTTGCCACCATGGACTTTTTTGCCTTTACCTCCCTTATCTCACCTCATTTGCTCACATTGTATATAGACTTATTTTTCTACTGTATTATTGACTGTAGGTTTGTTTTACTCCATGTGTAACTCTGTGTTGTTGTATGTTGTTGACCTGCTTTGCTTTATCTTGGCCAGGTCGCAGTTGTAAATGAGAACTTGTTCTCAACTATAGCCTACCTGGTTAAATAAAGGACTGGTTCTCAACTAGCCTACCTGGTTAAATAAAGGTGAAATACATTTTTTTTAAAAGAGGGCAGTGCAGTTGCCATACCAGGCGGTGAAGCAGCCAGTCAAGATGCTCTCAATGGTGCAGCTGTAGAACTGTTTTTAGGATTTGAAGTCCCGTGCCAAAATCTTTCATCCTCCTGAGGGAGAAGAGGCGCTATCGTGCTTTCTTCATGACTGTGAACGTGTGTGTGGACCATTTTATAATCCTTAGTGATCTGAACACCGAGGAACTCGAAGCTCTCGACCCGCCGTCGTGTTGTCAGCAAACTCGGATCATGGTGTTGGAGTCATGCTCGGGCCGTAGTCGCGGGTTAACAGGGACTAAATACACATCACTGTGGGGCCCCGTGTTGAGGGTCAGCGATATCTGCCTGTCGTGAAACTAGATCCAACAAAATGGCCTCCTTTTCTCCATAGAGCACTTCTTATGACTAGAGCTCCAAGTAGTGAACTATCTAGGGAATAGGGTGCCATTTCAGATGCACCTCCAACACTCATTCTGACTCTACACACACACTCATACTGACTCTACACACACACTCATTCTGACTCTACACACACACACTCATTCTGACTCTACACACACACTCATTCTGACTCTACACACACACTCATACTGACTCTACCAAGTAGTGAACTATCTAGGGAATAGGGTGCACCCTCTAACACTCATACTAACTCTACCAAGTAGTGAACTATCTAGGGAATAGGGTGCACCCCTAACACTCATACTGACTCTACCAAGTAGTGAACTATCTAGGGAATAGGGTGCACCCTCTAACACTCATACTGACTCTACCAAGTAGTGAACTATCTAGGGAATAGGGTGCCATTTCAGATGCAACCCCCAACACTTTGTCTGGGTCTGTCCTTTGTCGTGTTCTTTGTTTGAGGATGGGTGAAGGTGGGTTTAGGGCTGTTGGACAGACAGGAAGTGAAGGGGGTAATATCTGAGTTGCAACCACGGCAACAGAAACGCAGTGGCTGAGCTCTGCCTGTACGGAGAGAAACTCTAGAGAACATAGCAACACTTAGCAACAGCAGCTCGGGCAAACACAAGCATTAAGCTAAGGACAGACAGACACAGAGAGGCTATTCGCTTTTTAACGATTCACACTCACCAGTTAACAAATTCACTCAGTTCATTTTTTTAATGTACAAAAAGCTCCTGTAAAAGAGACTTTTCCTTTAAGTTTTTATGCTTTGAGAAATGTGTAATTAAGTGTTATTTTTTTTTAGTAAAATTACATACTTTTTTTTGTTTGTTTTATAGAGACAGGGAATGGAACTCCTGAGGATCTTTCTTCTACGAAAGAGCAGGATTTTGTTTCTGAGAGGACTGTATCTGGAGCAGGACTTGTCTTAGAGGACAGTATCTGGAGCAGGACTTGTCTGAGAGGACCCTATCTGGAGCAGGACTTGTCTGAGAGGACAGTATCTGGAGCAGGACTTGTCTGAGAGGACTGTATCTGGAGCAGGACTTGTCTGAGAGGACAGTATCTGGAGCAGGATTTGTCTGAGAGGACAGTATCTGGAGCAGGACTTGTCTGAGAGGACAGTATCTGGAGCAGGATTTGTCTGAGAGGACCGTATTTGGAGCAGGACTTGTCTGAGAGGACCATATCTGGAGCAGGACTTGTCTGAGAGGACTGTATCTGGAGCAGGATTTGTCTGAGAGGACCGTATTTGGAGCAGGACTTGTCTGAGAGGACAGTATTTGGAGCAGGACTTGTCTGAGAGGACTGTATCTGGAGCAGGATTTGTCTTAGAGGACAGTATCTGGAGCAGGACTTGTCTGAGAGGACAGTATCTGGAGCAGGACTTGTCTGAGAGGACTGTATCTGGAGCAGGATTTGTCTTAGAGGACAGTATCTGGAGCAGGACTTGTCTTAGAGGACAGTATCTGGAGCAGGACTTGTCTGAGAGGACCCTATCTGGAGCAGGACTTGTCTGAGAGGACTGTATCTGGAGCAGGACTTGTCTTAGAGGACAGTATCTGGAGCAGGACTTGTCTGAGAGGACCCTATCTGGAGCAGGACTTGTCTGAGAGGACAGTATCTGGAGCAGGACTTGTCTGAGAGGACTGTATCTGGAGCAGGATTTGTCTTAGAGGACAGTATCTGGAGCAGGATTTGTCTGAGAGGACCATAACTGGAGCAGGACTTGTCTGAGAGGACCATATCTGGAGCAGGACTTGTCTGAGAGGACTGTATCTGGAGCAGGACTTGTCTGAGAGGACCCTATCTGGAGCAGGACTTATCTGAGAGGACAGTATCTGGAGCAGGACTTGTCTGAGAGGACTGTATCTGGAGCAGGATTTGTCTTAGAGGACAGTATCTGGAGCAGGACTTGTCTGAGAGGACAGTATCTGGAGCAGGATTTGTCTGAGAGGACTGTATCTGGAGCAGGACTTGTCTGAGAGGACAGTATCTGGAGCAGGATTTGTCTGAGAGGACTGTATCTGGAGCAGGATTTGTCTTAGAGGACAGTATCTGGAGCAGGACTTGTCTGAGAGGACTGTATCTGGAGCAGGATTTGTCTTAGAGGACAGTATCTGGAGCAGGACTTGTCTGAGAGGACAGTATCTGGAGCAGGACTTGTCTGAGAGGACAGTATCTGGAGCAGGACTTGTTTCTGAGAGGACAGTATCTGGAGCAGGACTTGTCTGAGAGGACAGTATCTGGAGCAGGACTTGTTTCTGAGAGGACAGTATCTGGAGCAGGACTTGTTTCTGAGAGGACAGTATCTGGAGCAGGACCTGTCTGAGAGAACAGTATCTAACTGTTATTCCTTTGTGTTTTAAGAAGCGCAGGATTTTAGTCATGAAGGATATTGCTCTCTCGCTACTGAGTCGAGGCTGTGGTCATGTTGTCCAGTCACAGCTGGGCAGTAAAGATGGACGCCTGGAAGTCTACTTCGAACCTAAGGTAAAATTTCAGGTCCTTTTACACTTGATTCAGTCAGAAAGCAAGTTATAGCACGTTATAAAGCGTTATATCTGCATGCTTTAATTAAAGTGTTACCCTTTAAAGTGTTTTGATGAATTTACTGAAGACTCAAATAACAATGAAATGAGGAAATGTGGGTAGTTATGATAAAATATTGACAATACAAATGTTTTATTTCCACATAGGACTACTATCGTTGGAAGTCTCAGCCCGCCCTGCTCCGCTTATCTAAGAGTGGCCGTCTGCTGTGCGGCGTGGAACCAGCGCTTCCTAAAACCTACAGCACAAGACAGGGACCCCTCTTCCTATACTACCAGGAAATGGCCATGACGTCATCGTTTCTGTCATCATGCCCCTCAGGGTCAGAGGACATCAGGAAGAGGCTGGCCTCCCAACATTCCAGACAGGAAGTGGAGCTCCAACTGAACACTCTGCGGGACCTGACGGGAGCCATACTGGCTTATGGGAAAAAACAGGTAGAGCTCAGCCAATAGGAAGAGTTTGGGGCAACAAGCAGGTAGAGATCAGCCAATAGGAGACGTGTGGGGCCAACCAGAAACGTTCTGTGCTGGCTTGGATCATTTCGTTTCACATTGTTCTTCATCAATTCAAACTGAATCATTTTTGTTTTGGAAACTCACACATAAAGAGGTTCTCATCTCTCTACTCATTTCCACTGAGCTCTTCTCATAAGGAACTAGACAGAGTTCTACCATAGTCTGTCTGCCTCTCTCTCTCTCTCGCTCTCTCTCTCTCTCTCTCTCTCTCTCCCTCTCTCTCTCTCTCTCTCTCTCTCTCTCTCTCTCTGTCTCTCTCTCTGCCTCTCTCTCTCTCTCTGTCTCTCTCTCTCTCTCTGTCTCTCTCTCTCTCTCTCTCTCTCTCTCTGTGTCTCTCTGTCTCCTTCCCTCCCTCCCTCCCTCCCTCCCTCCCTGTAGTGTCTTACATAAGGAATAGAGTGCCATTAGGGATGTCTATAGACGGATGCCTTATCTACCGAGCCCAGGTGCTGCCTGCATTGCTGGGAAAAGGAGAGAGCTCACTCTGTGATCTGGTCTGTGAGGAGATGAATTATGTCTGTGTCCAAATGGCAGAGGGCTCTGGTCAAAGGTAGTGCACTATGAAGGGATTACAGGGTCCTTCTTGGGATATATTATATGCCTTCCACACAGAGCTCAACTCAAGGTGTTTCCAATTTCCCAGCATTCCATGTCAATCAAACTGAACCCTAAAACACAGTCAGACCTCTGAGTGTGAGCTGCATAGCTTAATGAAGTTGTCCAGTGGTAGGAGTCCATAATCCTCCCTGTTATTAGTGGTAGGAGTCCATAATCCTCCCTGTTATTAGTGGTAGGAGTCCATAATCCTCCCTGTTATTAGATGGTGGGACAGGGTTAGAGATATCTGTGTGTATGTAGCTGATGGTCGGACAGGGTTAGAGATATCTGTGTGTATATAGCTGATGGTCGTAGTGGGACAGGGTTAGAGATATCTGTGTGTTTATAGCTGATGGTCGGACAGGGTTAGAGATATCTGTGTGTATATAGCTGATGGTCGTAGTGGGACAGGGTTAGAGATATCTGTGTGTTTATAGCTGATGGTCGTAGTGGGACAGGGTTAGAGATATCTGTGTGTTTATAGCTGATAGTCGTAGTGGGACAGGGTTAGAGATATCTGTGTGTTTATAGCTGATGGTCGTAGTCAGACAGGGTTAGAGATATCTGTGTGTATATAGCTGACGGTCGGACAGGGTTAGAGATATCTGTGTGTATATAGCTGATGGTCGTAGTGGGACAGGGTTAGAGATATCTGTGTGTATATAGCTGATGGTCGGACAGGGTTAGAGATATCTGTGTGTATATAGCTGATGGTCGGACAGGGTTAGAGATATCTGTGTGTTTATAGCTGATAGTCGTAGTGGGACAGGGTTAGAGATATCTGTGTGTATATAGCTGATGGTCGGACAGGGTTAGAGATATCTGTGTGTATATAGCTGATGGTCGTAGTGGGACAGGGTTAGAGATATCTGTGTGTATATAGCTGACGGTCGGACAGGGTTAGAGATATCTGTGTGTATATAGCTGATGGTCGTAGTGGGACATGGTTAGAGATATCTGTGTGTATATAGCTGATGGTTGGACAGGGTTAGAGATATCTGTGTGTTTATAGCTGATGGTCGTAGTCAGACAGGGTTAGAGATATCTGTGTGTATATAGCTGATGGCCGGACAGGGTTAGAGATATCTGTGTGTTTATAGCTGATGGTCGTAGTGGGACAGGGTTAGAGATATCTGTGTGTATATAGCTGATGGTCGGACAGGGTTAGAGATATCTGTGTGTATATAGCTGATGGTCGGACAGGGTTAGAGATATCTGTGTGTTTATAGCTGATGGTCGTAGTGGGACAGGGTTAGAGATATCTGTGTGTTTATAGCTGATGGTCGGACAGGGTTAGAGATATCTGTGTGTTTATAGCTGATGGTCGTAGTGGGACAGGGTTAGAGATATCTGTGTGTTTATAGCTGATGGTCGGACAGGGTTAGAGATATCTGTGTGTTTATAGCTGATAGTCGTAGTGGGACAGGGTTAGAGATATCTGTGTGTATATAGCTGATGGTCGGACAGGGTTAGAGATATCTGTGTGTATATAGCTGATGGTCGTAGTGGGACAGGGTTAGAGATATCTGTGTGTTTATAGCTGATAGTCGTAGTGGGACAGGGTTAGAGATATCTGTGTGTTTATAGCTGATGGTCGTAGTCAGACAGGTTTAGAGATATCTGTGTGTATATAGCTGACGGTCGGACAGGGTTAGAGATATCTGTGTGTATATAGCTGATGGTCGTAGTGGGACAGGGTTAGAGATATCTGTGTGTATATAGCTGATGGTCGGACAGGGTTAGAGATATCTGTGTGTTTATAGCTGATGGTCGTAGTGGGACAGGGTTAGAGATATCTGTGTGTTTATAGCTGATGGTCGGACAGGGTTAGAGATATCTGTGTGTATATAGCTGATGGTCGTAGTGGGACAGGGTTAGAGATATCTGTGTGTATATAGCTGATGGTCGGACAGGGTTAGAGATATCTGTGTGTTTATAGCTGATGGTCGTAGTGGGACAGGGTTAGAGATATCTGTGTGTTTATAGCTGATGGTCGGACAGGGTTAGAGATATCTGTGTGTTTATAGCTGATAGTCGTAGTGGGACAGGGTTAGAGATATCTGTGTGTATATAGCTGATGGTCGGACAGGGTTAGAGATATCTGTGTGTATATAGCTGACGGTCGGACAGGGTTAGAGATATCTGTGTGTATATAGCTGATGGTCGTAGTGGGACAGGGTTAGAGATATCTGTGTGTATATAGCTGATGGTCGGACAGGGTTAGAGATATCTGTGTGTTTATAGCTGATGGTCGTAGTGGGACAGGGTTAGAGATATCTGTGTGTATATAGCTGATGGTCGGACAGGGTTAGAGATATCTGTGTGTATATAGCTGATGGTCGGACAGGGTTAGAGATATCTGTGTGTTTATAGCTGATAGTCG
Source organism: Salmo salar (assembly GCF_905237065.1). Lineage (NCBI taxonomy): Eukaryota > Metazoa > Chordata > Actinopteri > Salmoniformes > Salmonidae > Salmo > Salmo salar. The sequence goes on from NC_059466.1 coordinate 52,480,047, forward strand.
TAGTGGGACAGGGTTAGAGATATCTGTGTGTATATAGCTGATGGTCGGACAGGGTTAGAGATATCTGTGTGTATATAGCTGATAGTCGTAGTGGGACAGGGTTAGGGATATCTGTGTGTTTATAGCTGATGGTCGTAGTCAGACAGGGTTAGAGATATCTGTGTGTATATAGCTGACGGTCGGACAGGGTTAGAGATATCTGTGTGTATATAGCTGATGGTCGTAGTCAGACAGGGTTAGAGATATCTGTGTGTATATAGCTGACGGTCGGACAGGGTTAGAGATATCTGTGTGTATATAGCTGATGGTCGTAGTGGGACAGGGTTAGAGATATCTGTGTGTATATAGCTGATGGTCGGACAGGGTTAGAGATATCTGTGTGTTTATAGCTGATGGTCGTAGTGGGACAGGGTTAGAGATATCTGTGTGTATATAGCTGATGGTCGGACAGGGTTAGAGATATCTGTGTGTATATAGCTGATGGTCGTAGTGGGACAGGGTTAGAGATATCTGTGTGTTTATAGCTGATAGTCGTAGTGGGACAGGGTTAGAGATATCTGTGTGTTTATAGCTGATGGTCGTAGTCAGACAGGGTTAGAGATATCTGTGTGTATATAGCTGACGGTCGGACAGGGTTAGAGATATCTGTGTGTTTATAGCTGATGGTCGTAGTCAGACAGGGTTAGAGATATCTGTGTGTATATAGCTGACGGTCGGACAGGGTTAGAGATATCTGTGTGTATATAGCTGATGGTCGTAGTGGGACAGGGTTAGAGATATCTGTGTGTATATAGCTGATGGTCGTAGTGGGACAGGGTTAGAGATATCTGTGTGTATATAGCTGACGGTCGGACAGGGTTAGAGATATCTGTGTGTATATAGCTGATGGTCGGAGTGGGACAGGGTTAGAGATATCTGTGTGTATATAGCTGACGGTCGGACAGGGTTAGAGATATCTGTGTGTATATAGCTGATGGTCGTAGTCAGACAGGGTTAGAGATATCTGTGTGTATATAGCTGACGGTCGGACAGGGTTAGAGATATCTGTGTGTTTATAGCTGATAGTTGTAGTGGGACAGGGTTAGAGATATCTGTGTGTTTATAGCTGATGGTCGTAGTCAGACAGGGTTAGAGATATCTGTGTGTATATAGCTGACGGTCGGACAGGGTTAGAGATATCTGTGTGTTTATAGCTGATGGTCGTAGTCAGACAGGGTTAGAGATATCTGTGTGTATATAGCTGACGGTCGGACAGGGTTAGAGATATCTGTGTGTATATAGCTGATGGTCGTAGTGGGACAGGGTTAGAGATATCTGTGTGTATATAGCTGATGGTTGTAGTGGGACAGGGTTAGAGATATCTGTGTGTATATAGCTGACGGTCGGACAGGGTTAGAGATATCTGTGTGTATATAGCTGATGCTTGTAGTGGGTTAGAGATATCTGTGTGTATATAGCTGATGGTCGGACAGGGTTAGAGATATCTGTGTGTTTATAGCTGATGGTCGTAGTCAGACAGGGTTAGAGATATCTGTGTGTATATAGCTGATGGTCGGACAGGGTTAGAGATATCTGTGTGTTTATAGCTGATAGTCGTAGTGGGACAGGGTTAGAGATATCTGTGTGTATATAGCTGATGGTCGGACAGGGTTAGAGATATCTGTGTGTATATAGCTGATGGTCGTAGTGGGACAGGGTTAGAGATATCTGTGTGTATATAGCTGATGCTTGTAGTGGGTTAGAGATATCTGTGTGTATATAGCTGACGGTCGGACAGGGTTAGAGATATCTGTGTGTACAGTATAGCTGATGTGGAATGGCTAGCTCGAGACTGACAGACCTGAAAAGAGAAGAGACCCACCTGAAAGAACTGATGAGATTATACATGCTGAGGATGGTACTCAAATCTTTAGGTTTATATCTGCACCATGAGGGTTAAATCAGACAATTAGGTGTGTTTTTGTAGAGCTAATCTTTTGGTGGAAGGTACTAGTCCGCACACAGACCCCTCCCCGCGCTCAACGTCATAGAGATATGTAGATTTTCTTTTGTAGGCCTATTTCGCCGGGGAAACTGTGAAGCTTATTGCCTTTTTCTGTTTAAGAATATTTTATTATATATTGTGAGACACTTGTTGTGTCATGCAAAGCTGTTCTTTATATGGCCTAACGCATAAATGTGTTCATATGGGCAAGAATATTATATAGGTTTTATAGCAGAACAAATTGAATCTTATAAAAGAAAGGACATTTACATTTTTAACAATAATGAACATTGTGATTTTTTTAAAGACACCTAACGGCTGTGTTTGGAAGAAGAGGACCAAGGTGCAGCGTGGAGTTTGTTCATCTTTTATTTTGGATGAAAAAGGCACTTCACAAAGAAAAACCAAACGACAGCCAAACAGTCCTGTCAGGTATCCTCACAAAACAGAAATTAACTACCCACAAAACCCAAAGGAAAAACATGCTGCCTAAGTATGACTCCCAATCAGCGACAACGATTTACAGCTGTCCCTGATTGAGAGCCACACCAGGCCAAAACAAAGAAATACAAAAACATAGAAAAAAGGACATAGAATGCCCACCCAAATCACACCCTGACCCAACCTAAATAGAGACATAGAAAAGGCTCTCTCGGGTCAGGGCGTGACAGACACAAAGTAACAACAGCCTATGATTACAGGTTGGCTATACTGGTCTAGTTATATCTTGGCGCATGAAGGCGCTAGACGGGAACGACAGACCGCAAATCAGTCCTTCTGGAAGTGTCAACCCGAATACGACGGCTTCCGGGAATGTCGAGGTCGCATATCCCTGACTGGATTCGGATCCGAAAGGTGATGAATGGTCTGAAGGAGAGAAGCCAGGAGACCAATTTTCATACATAGGACGGCGTTTTGTTGATAGCTGCAATTGATAAACCTTTTTTTTTTTAGACAATTTTTTTATTTTTTTAAGTACCGCATCAAGAAGCGTCTGTATCTTTTCAGTCGAATTTTGCTCCGGCATAGAATGTTCGGTATTGTTTCCCTGACAACAATAAACGTTGCTCGTTGATGTGTTGTTGTTTTTTTTAGTCTTTATTTATTTTTATTTTTTATTGTAGGGTAGATAGATGTGTTTTCTTTCTACTAAATGTATTCGTAAAGTCATTGTATTTAATGAACTTCAAAGTACTTTTCTTAGGAGGGATTTGTTTGCGCCGCAGCCTGCAGCTAGAATTTAATTTGATTGACAGTTCTAGTTGCCTAGTGATGGATTTTTAGCCCTGCTTCTTGTTAAGCGGAATTCCTTTACTGACAAGTTAAATAACAATTCAGTGGCACTTAGAAACTACACTACATTATATATACAAATGTATGTGGACACCCCTTCAAATTAGTGGATTAGTGGATCTATTTTAGCCATAACCGTTTCCTGACAGGTGTATAAAATTGAGCACACAGCCATGCAATCTCCATAGACAAACATTGGCAGTAGAATGGGCCTTACTGATCAAAGAGCTCAGTGACTTTCAACATGTCACCATCATAGGATGCCATCTTTCCAACAAGTCAGTTCCTTACATTTCTGCCCTACTAGAGCTGCCCCCCTTTCAACTGTAAGGGCTGTTAATGTGAAGTGAAAATGTTTCGGAGCGACAACGGTTCAGCCGCAAGTGGTAGGCTACACAAGTTTACAGAACGGGACTGCCGAGAGCTGCCCTTCCAAAAAAAAAATTGCCGTTTTGAAACTGCAGTAAAAGCGTAGTAACTACAGTCGACTGGTATTTTGGACGCAGTAATTGCAGAATAACTGCAGCGTAATGCTGTTATGCTGCACTGTAACTGCAATCGTTTTTCGTAAGAGTGAAGCACATAGCACGTTAATATCGTCTGTCCTCGGTTGCATCACTCACTACCGAGTTCCAAACTGCTTCTGGAAGCAACGTCAGCACAAGAACTGTTCATCACGAGCTTCATGAAATGGGTTTCCATGGCCGAGCAGCATCACACAAGCCTAAGATCACCATGCGCAATGCCAAGCGTCAGCTGGAGTGGTGTAAAACTCGCTGCAATTGGACTCTGGAGCAGTGGAAACGCGTTCTCTGGAGTGATGAATCACGCTTCACCATCTGGCAGTGCGACGGAACGAATCTGGGTTTGGCGGATGCCAGGAGAACGCTACCTGCCCCAATGCATAGTGTCAACTGTAAAGTTTGGTGGAGGAGGAATACTGGTCTGGGGTTGTTTTTCATGGTTCGGGCCCCTTAGTTCCAGTGAAGGAAAATCTTAACGCTACAGCATACAATGACATTCTAGACGATTCTGTGCTTCCAACTTTGTGGCAACAGGTTGGGGGAAGGACCTTTCCTGTTTCAGCATGACAATGCCCCCGTGCACAAAGCGAGGTCCATACAGAAATTGTTTGTTGAGATCAGTGTGGAAGAACTAGACTGGCCTGCATAGAGCCCTGACCTCAACCCCATCAAAAACCTTTGGGATGAATTGTAACGCTGACTGCGAGCCAGGACTAATCGCCCAACATCAGTGCCCGACCTCACTAATGCTCTTGTGGCTGAATGGAAGCAAGTCCCCGCAGCAATGTTCCAACATCTAGTGGCTGTTATAGCAGCAAAGGGGGGGACCAACTCCATATTAATGACTTCCCAGAAGAGAGGAGGCTGTTATAGCAGCAATGTTCCAACATCTAGTGGAAAGCCTTCCCAGAAGAGTGGAGGCTGTTATAGCAGCAATGTTCCAACATCTAGTGGAAAGCCTTCCCAGAAGAGTGGAGGCTGTTATAGCAGCAATGTTCCAACATCTAGTGGAAAGCCTTCCCAGAAGAGAGGAGGCTGTTATAGCAGCAATGTTCCAACATCTAGTGGAAAGCCTTCCCAGAAGAGTGGAGGCTGTTATAGCAGCAATGTTCCAACATCTAGTGGAAAGCCTTCCCAGAAGAGTGGAGGCTGTTATAGCAGCAATGTTACAACATCTAGTGGAAAGCCTTCCCAGAAGAGTGGAGGCTGTTATAGCAGCAATGTACCAACATCTAGTGGAAAGCCTTCCCAGAAGAGAGGAGGCTGTTATAGCAGCAATGTTCCAACATCTAGTGGAAAGCCTTCCCAGAAGAGAGGAGGCTGTTATAGCAGCAATGTACCAACATCTAGTGGAAAGCCTTCCCAGAAGAGAGGAGGCTGTTATAACAGCAAAGGGGGGGACCAACTCCATATTAATGACTTCCCAGAAGAGTGGAGGCTGTTATAGCACCTGTGAAGGGACTCCTGTGTGTACCTGTGTGTAGACTCCTGTGTGTACCTGTGGAGGGAGTCCTGTGTGTACCTGTGGAAGGACTCCTGTGTGTACCTGTGGAGTGACTCCTGTTCATACCTGTGGAGGGACACCTGTGTGTACCTGTGGAGGGACTCCTGTGTGTACCTGTGGAGGGACTCCTGTGTGTACCTGTGGAGGGACACCTGTGTGTACCTGTGGAAGGACACCTGTGTGTACCTGTGGAGGGACTCCTGTGTGTACCTGTGGAGTGACACCTGTGTGTACCTGTGGAGGGACTCCTGTGTGTACCTGTGGAGGGACTCCTGTGTGTACCTGTGTGTAGACTCCTGTCAGTGAATGGCTTTATCTCCTAACTCTGGGTAGATTAAAAAAACACAAAAAATAAACTCATATGATATAAACAAGATAGTTATCATTCAAAACATCAATTTGGTTTGTGTCATCAGTGAAAGGATGGTACGTTGGGATAAACCATATAAACAAGCTATAGTTTAACTATGGTAGGACACGCCCATTCAGGAACAAGCTATATTTTAACTATGGTAGGACACGCCCATTCAGGAACAAGCTATAGTTTAACTGTGGCAGGACACGCCCATTCAGGAACAAGCTATAGTTTAACTGTGGCAGGACACGCCCATTCAGGAACAAGCTATATTTTAACTATGGTAGGACACGCCCATTCAGGAACAAGCTATATTTTAACTATGGTAGGACACGCCCATTCAGGAACAAGCTATATTTTAACTGTGGTAGGACACGCCCATTCAGGAACAAGCTATATTTTAACTATGGTAGGACACGCCCATTCAGGAACAAGCTATAGTTTAACTATGGCAGGACACGCCCATTCAGGAACAAGCTATATTTTAACTATGGTAGGACACGCCCATTCAGGAACAAGCTATAGTTTAACTATGGTAGGACACGCCCATTCAGGAACAAGCTATAGTTTAACTGTGGCAGGACACGCCCATTCAGGAACAAGCTATAGTTTAACTATGGCAGGACACGCCCATTCAGGAACAAGCTATAGTTTAACTATGGTAGGACACGCCCATTCAGGAACAAGCTATAGTTTAACTATGGCAGGACACGCCCATTCAGGAACAAGCTATAGTTTAACTATGGTAGGACACGCCCATTCAGGAACAAGCTATAGTTTAACTATGGTAGGACACGCCCATTCAGGAACAAGCTATAGTTTAACTATGGTAGGACACGCCCGTTCAGGAACAAGCTATAGTTTAACTGTGGCAGGACACGCCCATTCAGGAACAAGCTATAGTTTAACTGTGGCAGGACACGCCCATTCAGGAACAAGCTATAGTTTAACTATGGTAGGACACGCCCATTCAGGAACAAGCTATAGTTTAACTATGGTAGGACACGCCCATTCAGGAACAAGCTATATTTTAACTATTGCAGGACACGCCCATTCAGGAACAAGCTATATTTTAACTATTGCAGGACACGCCCATTCAGGAACAAGCTATATTTTAACTATGGCAGGACACGCCCATTCAGGAACAAGCTATAGTTTAACTGTGGCAGGACACGCCCATTCAGGAACAAGCTATAGTTTAACTGTGGCAGGACACGCCCATTCAGGAACAAGCTATAGTTTAACTGTGGCAGGACACGCCCATTCAGGAACAAGCTATAGTTTAACTATGGTAGGACACGCCCATTCAGGAACAAGCTATAGTTTAACTATGGTAGGACACGCCCATTCAGGAACAAGCTATAGTTTAACTATGGTAGGACACGCCCATTCAGGAACAAGCTATAGTTTAACTATTGCAGGACACGCCCATTCAGGAACAAGCTATATTTTAACTATGGTAGGACACATCCATTCAGGAACAAGCTATAGTTTAACTGTGGTAGGACACGCCCATTCAGGAACAAGCTATAGTTTAACTATGGTAGGACACGCCCATTCAGGAACAAGCTATAGTTTAACTATGGTAGGACACGCCCATTCAGGAACAAGCTATAGTTTAACTATGGTAGGACACGCCCATTCAGGAACAAGCTATAGTTTAACTATGGTAGGACACGCCCATTCAGGAACAAGCTATAGTTTAACTGTGGCAGGACACGCCCGTTCAGGAACAAGCTATAGTTTAACTATGGTAGGACACGCCCGTTCAGGAACAAGCTATATTTTAACTATGGTAGGACACGCCCATTCAGGAACAAGCTATAGTTTAACTATGGTAGGACACGCCCATTCAGGAACAAGCTACAGTTTAACTATGGCAGGACACGCCCATTCAGGAACAAGCTATAGTTTAACTATGGCAGGACACGCCCATTCAGGAACAAGCTATAGTTTAACTATGGTAGGACACGCCCATTCAGGAACAAGCTATAGTTTAACTATGGTAGGACACGCCCATTCAGGAACAAGCTATAGTTTAACTATGGTAGGACACGCCCATTCAGGAACAAGCTATAGTTTAACTATGGTAGAACACGCCCATTCAGGAACAAGCTATAGTTTAACTGTGGCAGGACACGCCCATTCAGGAACAAGCTATAGTTTAACTATGGCAGGACACGCCCATTCAGGAACAAGCTATAGTTTAACTATGGTAGGACACGCCCATTCAGGAACAAGCTATAGTTTAACTATGGTAGGACACGCCCATTCAGGAACAAGCTATAGTTTAACTGTGGCAGGACACGCCCATTCAGGAACAAGCTATAGTTTAACTATGGCAGGACACGCCCATTCAGGAACAAGCTATATTTTAACTATGGCAGGACACGCCCATTCAGGAACAAGCTATATTTTAACTATTGCAGGACACGCCCGTTCAGGAACAAGCTGTATTTTAACTATGGCAGGACACGCCCATTCAGGAACAAGCTAAATTTTAACTATTGCAGGACACGCCCATTCAGGAACAAGCTATATTTTAACTATGGTAGGACACGCCCATTCAGGAACAAGCTATATTTTAACTATGGCAGGACACGCCCATTCAGGAACAAGCTATAGTTTAACTATGGTAGGACACGCCCATTCAGGAACAAGCTATATTTTAACTATGGTAGGACACACCCATTCAGGAACAAGCTATAGTTTAACTGTGGCAGGACACGCCCGTTCAGGAACAAGCTATAGTTTAACTGTGGCAGGACACGCCCATTCAGGAACAAGTTATAGTTTATCTGTGGCAGGACACGCCCATTCAGGAACAAGCTATATTTTAACTATGGCAGAACACGCCCATTCAGGAACAAGCTATAGTTTAACTGTGGCAGGACACGCCCATTCAGGAACAAGCTATAGTTTAACTATGGCAGGACACGCCCATTCAGGAACAAGCTATAGTTTAACTATGGCAGGACACGCCCGTTCAGGAACAAGCTATATTTTAACTATGGCAGGACACGCCCATTCAGGAACAAGCTATATTTTAACTATTGCAGGACACGCCCGTTCAGGAACAAGCTGTATTTTAATTATGGCAGGACACGCCCATTCAGGAACAAGCTATATTTTAACTATGGTAGGACACGCCCATTCAGGAACAAGCTATAGTTTAACTATGGTAGGACACGCCCATTCAGGAACAAGCTATATTTTAACTATGGTAGGACACGCCCATTCAGGAACAAGCTATATTTTAACTATGGCAGGACACGCCCATTCAGGAACAAGCTATATTTTAACTATGGTAGGACACGCCCATTCAGGAACAAGCTATATTTTAACTATGGTAGGACACTCCCATATATAACAGCTTTCTGTCTATAGTTCATTTTTACCTCTAGACAGGCTAAACATATTGCTAAAGCTATTTTCCTACACTGGGAAATATCTAAGGTGTTGTAGTATTTGTTATGATGCATCTATTATAATTCTCATTAATAATGGTGTTGGTCTCTCTTCCTTCAGCTCCGTGAGGAAGGAGAAGGCAATGTCCTCCCTATCCCCTCCAGTCATGAGACTTACTATCCTCCCATCAAGCCCTTCTACCCCAGACACCCCACCAAGGGTTGGACTCCCTTCAGGTCTACCTGGAACCGCCAGGTAGCCCCCACCCACCAGGAGCAGCTTACAGGTAACACGCAGGACAAGCCAAAGGTCAAAGGTAACAGGCGTAACAAGGGGGAAACATGAAACGTGGCAGTTGGGGAGAAAGTCTGAAAATAGACGGGCTTTGCATGTCTATGATTATTTCCCTGAAAAAATAGAGACTTTTCCTGTCCTTCGTTTGCCTCTGTTTAACCAGATGATCCGGAGCTGTGTAGGGGCCATGTCGAGAGCCCACGCCCCACTCCAGCTACAGGTGGCTTTTGCATCCCCAGGTCTGGCCAGGCAGTCTCCCACAATCCCTACAGGCAACCTCAAGGTCCTTTACCACCTATAGAAGAGGTGAACTGCTACACAAGAGATGTACCTCATCCAGCATCAGGTAAACTCTGCATGCTGACCAACACACTGTCCCAATTATCTCTCCTTCGTCCAAAAGTGTGTACTTGGTCACTTCCCTTCACTGATTTGAAAGGGATTGAGGTGAATGAAGGGAACAAGCATGGTGGAAACTCCCACTAGCCCGTGCCTCCACTAATTCAATGCTTTATGGTGGGAACTCCCACTAGGTTAGGGTTAAGGTTAGTACTGAAGGACAGGGACCACAGTGGGAAGGTTAAGGTTAGTACTGAAGGACAGGGACCACAGTGGGAAGGTTAGTACTGAAGGACAGGGACCACAGTGGGAAGGTTAGTACTGAAGGACAGGGACCACAGTGGGAAGGTTAGTAATGAAGGACAGGGACCACAGTGGGAAGGTTAGTACTGAAGGACAGGGACAACAGTAGGAAGGTTAGTACTGAAGGACAGGGACAACAGTGGGAAGGTTAGTAATGAAGGACAGGGACCACAGTGGGAAGGTTAGTACTGAAGGACAGGGACCACAGTGGGAAGGTTAGTAATGAAGGACAGGGACAACAGTGGGAAGGTTAAGGTTAGTACTGAAGGACAGGGACAACAGTGGGAAGGTTAGTAATGAAGGACAGGGACAACAGTGGGAAGGTTAGTACTGAAGGACAGGGACAACAGTAGGAAGGTTAGTACTGAAGGACAGGGACAACAATGGGAAGGTTAAGGTTAGTACTGAAGGACAGGGACAACAGTGGGAAGGTTAGTACTGAAGGACAGGGACAACAGTAGGAAGGTTAGTACTGAAGGACAGGGACAACAGTGGGAAGGTTAGTAATGAAGGACAGGGACAACAGTGGGAAGGTTAGTACTGAAGGACAGGGACCACAGTGGGAAGGTTAGTACTGAAGGACAGGGACAACAGTGGGAAGGTTAGTACTGAAGGACAGGGACAACAGTGGGAAGGTTAGTACTGAAGGACAGGGACAACAGTGGGAAGGTTAGTACTGAAGGACAGGGACCACAGTGGGAAGGTTAGTACTGAAGGACAGGGACCACAGTGGGAAGGTTAGTACTGAAGGACAGGGACCACAGTGGGAAGGTTAAGGTTAGTACTGAAGGACAGGGACAACAGTGGGAAGGTTAGTAATGAAGGACAGGGACAACAGTGGGAAGGTTAGTACTGAAGGACAGGGACAACAGTGGGAAGGTTAGTACTGAAGGACAGGGACAACAGTGGGAAGGTTAAGGTTAGTACTGAAGGACAGGGACAACAGTGGGAAGGTTAGTAATGAAGGACAGGGACAACAGTGGGAAGGTTAAGGTTAGTACTGAAGGACAGGGACAACAGTGGGAAGGTTAAGGTTAGTAATGAAGGACAGGGACAACAGTGGGAAGGTTAGTACTGAAGGACAGGGACAACAGTGGGAAGGTTAGTACTGAAGGACAGGGACAACAGTGGGAAGGTTAGTACTGAAGGACAGGGACAACAGTGGGAAGGTTAAGGTTAGTACTGAAGGACAGGGACAACAGTGGGAAGGTTAAGGTTAGTACTGAAGGACAGGGACAACAGTGGGAAGGTTAAGGTTAGTACTGAAGGACAGGGACAACAGTGGGAAGGTTAGTACTGAAGGACAGGGACAACAGTGGGAAGGTTAAGGTTAGTACTGAAGGACAGGGACAACAGTGGGAAGGTTAGTAATGAAGGACAGGGACAACAGTAGGAAGGTTAGTAATGAAGGACAGGGACAACAGTAGGAAGGTTAGTAATGAAGGACAGGGACCACAGTGGGAAGGTTAAGGTTAGTACTGAAGGACAGGGACAACAGTGGGAAGGTTAGTACTGAAGGACAGGGACAACAGTGGGAAGGTTAAGGTTAGTACTGAAGGACAGGGACAACAGTGGGAAGGTTAGTAATGAAGGACAGGGACAACAGTGGGAAGGTTAGTACTGAAGGACAGGGACAACAGTGGGAAGGTTAGTAATGAAGGACAGGGACCACAGTGGGAAGGTTAAGGTTAGTACTGAAGGACAGGGACAACAGTGGGAAGGTTAGTACTGAAGGACAGGGACAACAGTGGGAAGGTTAGTACTGAAGGACAGGGACAACAGTGGGAAGGTTAGTACTGAAGGACAGGGACAACAGTGGGAAGGTTAGTACTGAAGGACAGGGACAACAGTGGGAAGGTTAGTACTGAAGGACAGGGACAACAGTGGGAAGGTTAGTACTGAAGGACAGGGACAACAGTGGGAAGGTTAGTACTGAAGGACAGGGACAACAGTGGGAAGGTTAAGGTTAGTACTGAAGGACAGGGACAACAGTGGGAAGGTTAAGGTTAGTACTGAAGGACAGGGACAACAGTGGGAAGGTTAGTACTGAAGGACAGGGACAACAGTGGGAAGGTTAAGGTTAGTACTGAAGGACAGGGACAACAGTGGGAAGGTTAAGGTTAGTACTGAAGGACAGGGACAACAGTGGGAAGGTTAGTACTGAAGGACAGGGACAACAGTGGGAAGGTTAAGGTTAGTACTGAAGGACAGGGACAACAGTGGGAAGGTTAAGGTTAGTAATGAAGGACAGGGACAACAGTGGGAAGGTTAGTAATGAAGGACAGGGACAACAGTGGGAAGGTTAGTAATGAAGGACAGGGACAACAGTGGGAAGGTTAGTACTGAAGGACAGGGACAACAGTGGGAAGGTTAGTACTGAAGGACAGGGACAACAGTAGGAAGGTTAGTACTGAAGGACAGGGACAACAGTGGGAAGGTTAGTACTGAAGGACAGGGACCACAGTGGGAAGGTTAGTACTGAAGGACAGGGACAACAGTGGGAAGGTTAGTACTGAAGGACAGGGACCACAATGGGAAGGTTAAGGTTAGTACTGAAGGACAGGGACAACAATGGGAAGGTTAAGGTTAGTACTGAAGGACAGGGACAACAATGGGAAGGTTAAGGTTAGTACTGAAGGACAGGGACAACAGTGGGAAGGTTAGTAATGAAGGACAGGGACCACAGTGGGAAGGTTAAGGTTAGTAATGAAGGACAGGGACAACAGTGGGAAGGTTAGTACTGAAGGACAGGGACCACAGTGGGAAGGTTAAGGTTAGTACTGAAGGACAGGGACAACAGTGGGAAGGTTAGTACTGAAGGACAGGGACAACAGTGGGAAGGTTAAGGTTAGTACTGAAGGACAGGGACAACAGTGGGAAGGTTAGTACTGAAGGACAGGGACAACAGTGGGAAGGTTAAGGTTAGTACTGAAGGACAGGGACAACAGTGGGAAGGTTAGTACTGAAGGACAGGGACAACAGTGGGAAGGTTAGTACTGAAGGACAGGGACAACAGTGGGAGCTTTGGTAAGACACACTTCAGAGAAAGAGGAACGAGATATTATTGGGACGCACCTGTGAGTTAACGGGAGGTATTTTAGAGACAGGAAGTGCTGCTAGGTTTTAGAAGACACTTCCTGTGATGTATTAGTGTGAGGTAGAGACGGCGTGATGCCATGGTATGACCATGTAAAGCTTGTACACTATGTAATGAACAGGGTGAGATTTGGGAAGAAACCAGTATAACCCATTGTAACGAGACAGGATTCATCAAATCCACCTCCTTTATAAAACGACTTTCTACCTCTGAACAAATGTTATTTACCGCACCTGTAGTGCAAACGTGTTCTTCAGGAAGCATGAAAATCAAGTTACCCCCTTCCTCCTCTTCCAATCTGTAACATTATGGAGCCTTTATATGTAACTAGGCAACCTTTATGTAACCTTTACGTAACTAGGCAACCTTTATGTAACCTTTACGTAACTAGGCAACCTTTATGTAACCTTTACGTAACTAGGCAACCTTTATGTAACCTTTACGTAACTAGGCAACCTTTATGTAACGTTTACGTAACTAGGCAACCTTTATGTAACTCCAAACAGTTTCTTATTATAATAATATACACCATTTAACCGGACGCTTTTATCCAAAGAGATTTAGAGTTATTTGTGAATACGTTTTACATATGGGTGACTGCGGGAATCGAACCCACAACCCTGGTCGTGCTCCATGCTCCTGACCTTCTTCTGGAGCCGTTGTTGTTTAAACCCACAGGTTCATACATTCATTATTGTCATGCAATATGTCATCAATCAAGAACAACAGGTCGACATTTAAATGATCTAGTTTGTTTGTTTGTTTGTTTGTTTGTTTGTTTGTTTGTTTCTAAAAGGTTTGGAGGAGCAGGAGGCTAGGCTACTGAGGGGAGTGAAGTTTGAGGTCACGGATGAGACACCCAGGGTTCAGATGAGTCCCATCCCAGAGACAGAGCCTCTTTGGCGGGTAGAGAGTACAAGACACCTCCCTGGAGATCCACCTCACGGACAGGTGATGACAGAAACGAATAGCCTTTTCTGTCAAAATACCATTTTGTCAAAAGTGTTTGGTTTCACTACAAGTAAGCCTTGTCCTAGCCAGGACGGCCCATCGGGCAGGAGTCCATCTCCTGTTTCTGTAGCGTGAGGCAGCCAGAACGGCCCATAGGGCAGGGGTCCATCTCCTGTTTCTGTAGCGTGAGGCAGCCAGAACGGCCCATAGGGCAGGAGTTCATCTCCTGTTTTTGTAGCGTGAGGCAGCCAGAACGGCCCGGCCCATAGGGCAGGAGTCTATCTCCTGTTTCTGTAGCGTGAGGCAGCCAGAACGGCCCGGCCCATAGGGCAGGAGTCCATCTCCTGTTTCTGTAGCGTGAGGCAGCCAGAACGGCCCATAGGGCAGGGGTCCATCTCCTGTTTCTGTAGCGAGAGGCAGCCAGAACGGCCCATAGGGCAGGAGTCCATCTCCTGGTTCTGTAGCGTGAGGCAACCAGAACGGCCCGGCCCATAGGGCAGGAGTCTATCTCCTGTTTCTGTAGCGAGAGGCAGCCAGAACGGCCCATAGGGCAGGAGTCCAACTCCTGTTTTTGTAGCGAGAGGCAGCCAGAACGGCCCATAGGGCAGGAGTCTATCTCCTGTTTCTGTAGCGTGAGGCAGCCAGAACGGCCCATAGGGCAGGAGTCCATCTCCTGTTTCTGTAGCGTGAGGCAGCCAGAGCGGCCCGGCCCATAGGGCAGGAGTCTATCTCCTGTTTCTGTAGCGTGAGGCAGCCAGAACGGCCCGGCCCATAGGGCAGGAGTCCATCTCCTGTTTCTGTAGCGTGAGGCAGCCAGAACGGCCCGGCCCATAGGGCAGGAGTCTACCTCCTGTTTCTGTAGCGTGAGGCAGCCAGAGCGGCCCGGCCCATAGGGCAGGAGTCCACCTCCTGTTTCTGTAGCGTGAGGCAGCCAGAACGGCCCATAGGGCAGGAGTCCATCTCCTGTTTCTGTAGCGTGAGGCAGCCAGAACGGCCCATAGGGCAGGAGTCCATCTCCTGTTTCTGTAGCGTGAGGCAGCCAGAACGGCCCGGCCCATAGGGCAGGAGTCCATCTCCTGTTTCTGTAGCGTGAGGCAGCCAGAACGGCCCGGCCCATAGGGCAGGAGTCCATCTCCTGTTTCTGTAGCGAGAGGCAGCCAGAACGGCCCATAGGGCAGGAGTCCATCTCCTGTTTCTGTAGCGAGAGGCAGCCAGAACGGCCCGGCCCATAGGGCAGGAGTCTATCTCCTGTTTCTGTAGCGTGAGGCAGCCAGAACGGCCCATAGGGCAGGAGTCCATCTCCTGTTTCTGTAGCGTGAGGCAGCCAGAACGGCCCATAGGGCAGGAGTCCATCTCCTGTTTCTGTAGCGTGAGGCAGCCAGAACGGCCCGGCCCATAGGGCAGGAGTCCATCTCCTGTTTCTGTAGCGTGAGGCAGCCAGAACGGCCCATAGGGCAGGAGTCCATCTCCTGTTTCTGTAGCGTGAGGCAGCCAGAACGGCCCGGCCCATAGGGCAGGAGTCCATCTCCTGTTTCTGTAGCGAGAGGCAGCCAGAACGGCCCATAGGGCAGGAGTCCATCTCCTGTTTCTGTAGCGTGAGGCAGCCAGAACGGCCCATAGGGCAGGAGTCCATCTCCTGTTTCTGTAGCGTGAGGCAGCCAGAACGGCCCGGCCCATAGGGCAGGAGTCCATCTCCTGTTTCTGTAGCGAGAGGCAGCCAGAACGGCCCATAGGGCAGGAGTCCATCTCCTGTTTCTGTAGCGAGAGGCAGCCAGAACGGCCCATAGGGCAGGAGTCCAACTCCTGTTTTTGTAGCGAGAGGCAGCCAGAACGGCCCATAGGGCAGGAGTCTATCTCCTGTTTCTGTAGCGTGAGGCAGCCAGAACGGCCCATAGGGCAGGAGTCCATCTCCTGTTTCTGTAGCGTGAGGCAGCCAGAACGGCCCGGCCCATAGGGCAGGAGTCCATCTCCTGTTTCTGTAGCGTGAGGCAGCCAGAACGGCCCATAGGGCAGGAGTCCATCTCCTGTTTCTGTAGCGAGAGGCAGCCAGAACGGCCCGGCCCATAGGGCAGGAGTCTACCTCCTGTTTATGTAGCGTGAGGCAGCCAGAGCGGCCCGGCCCATAGGGCAGGAGTCCATCTCCTGTTTCTGTAGCGTGAGGCAGCCAGAACGGCCCATTGGGCAGGAGTCTACCTCCTGTTTCTGTAGCGTGAGGCAGCCAGAACGGCCCATTGGGCAGGAGTCTACCTCCTGTTTCTGTAGCGTGAGGCAGACAGAACGGCCCGGCCCATAGGGCAGGAGTCTATCTCCTGTTTCTGTAGCGTGAGGCAGCCAGAACGGCCCGGCCCATAGGGCAGGAGTCCATCTCCTGTTTCTGTAGCGTGAGGCAGCCAGAACGGCCCATAGGGCAGGAGTCCACCTCCTGTTTCTGTAGCGTGAGGCAGCCAGAACGGCCCATAGGGCAGGAGTCCATCTCCTGTTTCTGTAGCGTGAGGCAGCCAGAACGGCCCGGCCCATAGGGCAGGAGTCCACCTCCTGTTTCTGTAGCGAGAGGCAGCCAGAACGGCCCGGCCCATAGGGCAGGAGTCTACCTCCTGTTTATGTAGCGTGAGGCAGCCAGAGCGGCCCGGCCCATAGGGCAGGAGTCCATCTCCTGTTTCTGTAGCGTGAGGCAGCCAGAACGGCCCATTGGGCAGGAGTCTACCTCCTGTTTCTGTAGCGTGAGGCAGCCAGAACGGCCCATTGGGCAGGAGTCTACCTCCTGTTTCTGTAGCGTGAGGCAGCCAGAACGGCCCGGCCCATAGGGCAGGAGTCTATCTCCTGTTTCTGTAGCGTGAGGCAGCCAGAACGGCCCATAGGGCAGGAGTCCATCTCCTGTTTCTGTAGCGTGAGGCAGCCAGAACGGCCCGGCCCATAGGGCAGGAGTCCATCTCCTGTTTCTGTAGCGTGAGGCAGCCAGAACGGCCCATAGGGCAGGAGTCCATCTCCTGTTTCTGTAGCGTGAGGCAGCCAGAACGGCCCCATAGGGCAGGAGTCCATCTCCTGTTTCTGTAGCGTGAGGCAGCCAGAACGGCCCGCATAGGGCAGGAGTCCATCTCCTGTTTCTGTAGCGTGAGGCAGCCAGAACGGCCCATTGGGCAGGAGTCTACCTCCTGTTTCTGTAGCGTGAGGCAGCCAGAACGGCCCATTGGGCAGGAGTCTATCTCCTGTTTCTGTAGCGAGAGGCAGCCAGAACGGCCCCATAGGGCAGGAGTCTATCTCCTGTTTCTGTAGCGTGAGGCAGCCAGAACGGCCCGGCCCATAGGGCAGGAGTCCACCTCCTGTTTCTGTAGCGTGAGGCAGCCAGAACGGCCCATAGGGCAGGAGTCCATCTCCTGTTTCTGTAGCGTGAGGCAGCCAGAACGGCCCGGCCCATAGGGCAGGAGTCTACCTCCTGTTTATGTAGCGTGAGGCAGCCAGAGCGGCCCGGCCCATAGGGCAGGAGTCCATCTCCTGTTTCTGTAGCGTGAGGCAGCCAGAACGGCCCATTGGGCAGGAGTCCACCTCCTGTTTCTGTAGCGTGAGGCAGCCAGAACGGCCCATTGGGCAGGAGTCTACCTCCTGTTTCTGTAGCGTGAGGCAGCCAGAACGGCCCGGCCCATAGGGCAGGAGTCCATCTCCTGTTTCTGTAGCGTGAGGCAGCCAGAACGGCCCGGCCCATAGGGCAGGAGTCCATCTCCTGTTTCTGTAGCGTGAGGCAGCCAGAACGGCCCATAGGGCAGGAGTCCACCTCCTGTTTCTGTAGCGTGAGGCAGCCAGAACGGCCCATAGGGCAGGAGTCCATCTCCTGTTTCTGTAGCGTGAGGCAGCCAGAACGGCCCGGCCCATAGGGCAGGAGTCCATCTCCTGTTTCTGTAGCGTGAGGCAGCCAGAACGGCCCGGCCCATAGGGCAGGAGTCCATCTCCTGTTTCTGTAGCGTGAGGCAGCCAGAACGGCCCATAGGGCAGGAGTCCATCTCCTGTTTCTGTAGCGTGAGGCAGCCAGAACGGCCCATAGGGCAGGAGTCCATCTCCTGTTTCTGTAGCGTGAGGCAGCCAGAACGGCCCATAGGGCAGGAGTCCATCTCCTGTTTCTGTAGCGAGAGGCAGCCAGAACGGCCCGGCCCATAGGGCAGGAGTCTACCTCCTGTTTCTGTAGCGTGAGGCAGCCAGACCGGCCCATAGGGCAGGAGTCCATCTCCTGTTTCTGTAGCGTGAGGCAGCCAGAACGGCCCATAGGGCAGGAGTCCATCTCCTGTTTCTGTAGCGTGAGGCAGCCACAACGGCCCGCCCATAGGGCAGGAGTCCATCTCCTGTTTCTGTAGCGTGAGGCAGCCAGAACGGCCCATTGGGCAGGAGTCTTTCTCCTGTTTCTTTAGCGTGAGGCAGCCAGAACGGCCCGGCCCATAGGGCAGGAGTCCATCTCCTGTTTCTGTAGCGAGAGGCAGCCAGAACGGCCCGGCCCATAGGGCAGGAGTCCACCTCCTGTTTCTGTAGCGTGAGGCAGCCAGAACGGCCCATAGGGCAGGAGTCTATCTCCTGTTTCTGTAGCGTGAGGCAGCCAGAACGGCCCGGCCCATAGGGCAGGAGTCTATCTCCTGTTTCTGTAGCGTGAGGCAGCCAGAACGGCCCATAGGGCAGGAGTCTATCTCCTGTTTCTGTAGCGTGAGGCAGCCAGAACGGCCCGGCCCATAGGGCAGGAGTCTATCTCCTGTTTCTGTAGCGTGAGGCAGCCAGAACGGCCCATATGGCAGGAGTCCATCTCCTGTTTCTGTAGCGTGAGGCAGCCAGAACGGCCCGGCCCATAGGGCAGGAGTCCATCTCCTGTTTCTGTAGCGAGAGGCAGCCAGAACAGCCCATAGGGCAGGAGTCTATCTCCTGTTTCTGTAGCGTGAGGCAGCCAGAACGGCCCGGCCCATAGGGCAGGAGTCCATCTCCTGTTTCTGTAGCGAGAGGCAGCCAGAACGGCCCATAGGGCAGGAGTCCATCTCCTGTTTCTGTAGCGTGAGGCAGCCAGAACGGCCCATAGGGCAGGAGTCTATCTCCTGTTTCTGTAGCGTGACTAGTCTCAACAATTTCAACATAACTGATAATCTTTATTGTATATTCCAGGCTGCACATCAGGAAGTTGGGAGGCCTGTGTTTATACACCCTGATGACAGGTACAGTATCTCTCCGACCTTCTAGAGCAGGTGAGGGGAGTTCCTTACTGAGACCTAGACAACCAGGTGAGGAGAGTTCCTTACTGAGACCTAGACAACCAGGTGAGGGGAGTTCCTTACTGAGACCTAGACAACCAGGTGAGGGGAGGTCCTTACTGAGACCTAGACAACCAGGTGAGGAGAGTTCCTTACTGAGACCTAGACAACCAGGTGAGGGGAGTTCCTTACTGAGACCTAGACAACCAGGTGAGGAGAGGTCCTTACTGATACCTAGACAACCAGGTGAGGGGAGACCTAGACAACCAGGTGAGGGGAGACCTGGACAACCAGGTGAGGGGAGTTCCTTACTGAGACCTAGACAACCAGGTGAGGGGAGACCTTGACAACCAGGTGAGGGGAGACCTAGACAACCAGGTGAGGGGAGTTCCTTACTGAGACCTGGACAACCAGGTGAGGAGAGTTCCTTACTGAGACCTAGACAACCAGGTGAGGAGAGTTCCTTACTGAGACCTAGACAACCAGGTGAGGGGAGTTCCTTACTGAGACCTAGACAACCAGGTGAGGAGAGTTCCTTACTGAGACCTAGACAACCAGGTGAGGAGAGTTCCTTACTGAGACCTAGACAACCAGGTGAGGGGAGGTCCTTACTGAGACCTAGACAACCAGGTGAGGGGAGTTCCTTACTGAGACCTAGACAACCAGGTGAGGGGAGTTCCTTACTGAGACCTGGACAACCAGGTGAGGGGAGTTCCTTACTGAGACCTTGACAACCAGGTGAGGGGAGTTCCTTACTGAGACCTAGACAACCAGGTGAGGGGAGTTCCTTACTGAGACCTAGACAACCAGGTGAGGAGAGTTCCTTACTGAGACCTAGACAACCAGGTGAGGGGAGGTCCTTACTGAGACCTAGACAACCAGGTGAGGAGAGTTCCTTACTGAGACCTAGACAACCAGGTGAGGGGAGTTCCTTACTGAGACCTAGACAACCAGGTGAGGGGAGTTCCTTACTGAGACCTAGACAACCAGGTGAGGAGAGTTCCTTACTGAGACCTAGACAACCAGGTGAGGGGAGTTCCTTACTGAGACCTAGACAACCAGGTGAGGGGAGGTCCTTACTGAGACCTGGACAACCAGGTGAGGGGAGTTCCTTACTGAGACCTGGACAACCAGGTGAGGAGAGGTCCTTACTGAGACCTAGACAACCAGGTGAGGGGAGTTCCTTACTGAGACCTAGACAACCAGGTGAGGAGAGGTCCTTACAGAGACCTAGACAACCAGGTGAGGGGAGACCTAGACAACCAGGTGAGGGGAGACCTGGACAACCAGGTGAGGGGAGTTCCTTACTGAGACCTAGACAACCAGGTGAGGGGAGACCTTGACAACCAGGTGAGGGGAGACCTAGACAACCAGGTGAGGGGAGTTCCTTACTGAGACCTGGACAACCAGGTGAGGGGAGTTCCTTACTGAGACCTAGACAACCAGGTGAGGGGAGTTCCTTACTGAGACCTAGACAACCAGGTGAGGGAGTTCCTTACTGATTTTACTGGACCTAGACAACCAGGTGAGGGGAGTTCCTTACTGAGCCCTAGACAACCAGGTGAGGGGAGTTCCTTACTGAGACCTAGACAACCAGGTGAGGAGAGTTCCTTACTGAGACCTAGACAACCAGGTGAGGGGAGTTCCTTACTGAGACCTGGACAACCAGGTGAGGGGAGGTCCTTACTGATTGGTGACCTTATTTCATCCATCAAGTCCAAGGGAGGAGGGAAAACCCGCAGACACTCGGGATGAGTTGGACACGTGCTCTAGACCTTTGAATGATGCATGCACTCAAACACTTGGCCTCTATTGGTTGACTTATACTGAACAAAACGCAACATGCAACAATTTCAAAGATTTTACTGAGTTACAGTTCATAGATTTAAATCAGTCTATTGAAATAAATTCATTATTCCCTAATCTATGGATTTCAAATGACTGGGCAAAGGTGCACCCACTGGGGAGCCGGGTCCACCCACTGGGGAGCCAGGCCCAGCCACTGGGGAGCCGGGCCCAGCCACTGGGGAGCCGGGCCCAGCCACTGGGGAGCCGGGCCCACCCACTGGGGAGCCGGGCCCAGCCACTGGGGAGCCAGGCCCAGCCACTGGGGAGCCAGGCCCAGCCACTGGGGAGCCAGGCCCAGCCACTGGGGAGCCAGGCCCAGCCACTGGGGAGCCAGGCCCACCCACTGGGGAGCCAGGCCCAGCCACTGGGGAGCCAGGCCCAGCCACTGGGGAGCCAGGCCCAGCCACTGAGGAGCCAGGTCCAGCCACTGGGGAGCCAGGCCCAGCCACTGGGGAGCCAGGCCCAGCCACTGGGGAGCCAGGCCCAACCACTGGGGAGCCAGGCCCAGCCACTGGGGAGCCAGGCCCAGCCACTGGGGAGCCAGGTCCAGCCACTGGGGAGCCAGGCCCAGCTAATCATAGAGTTCTCACATTTCCTGTCCGTGTCATTTTGTTTTTCCCGAAGATTTACTTTGTTCTACTTTGTTTTATTTATTTTGTTCATAAGTGTTTGTGTCAACACCTGCTACCAACTAGCAAGCTGTAGCTAGCTAGCTAGCTAGGTTGCAATGGAGCTCGCTTCCCCTAGAATAGCTAACAAACCTTTCCAGTGCTGTAGACGCTGGAACAATATTTACAATCTGGAGTTCCAACGCGGCAATTGTTTGCTAGTGGAGATTCACAGGAATGAGGTGGCTATGCTTAGCAAGCAAATCTCAATTCTGTTCAAACTTAAGGGGCGAAAACACAAATTGGAATCTTCTCGTTCTTAACTCCTATGGCTGGACGCCGCTCGGGCCTGATGGATGTTTCCCTGCCTTGTCATCCGTTCATCTGTGAAGAACAGCAAGAAGAATGTTCCAATCGCCGCTGGTCCTGCTGCTAAGCGGACGGGAGTGACTACGAGAGGTTCGTAGCAGATTAACATAAGGAAGAATTTAGCTGCACTGGTGCCTGATCTACCTGTACCTTCATTACTGGGACTGCCTCTGTCTGCGATGGTGGTGCTGACTCCAACTATGCTGACTCCAGCAGTGGCTTCGTCATGGAGTTTGGCTCCTTTCCCTCTCTCTGGATCTGACGGGGCGCTGCCTGCTCTGGGAGGTCTGGACGTATCGCCAGATGCAGCGGGCGCATTCTTTCCTGCTTCTCGTGGGCCCGTGAAAGGTTCAACGAATTGTGTGAGGGGTAGAAATGGCCGGGATTTATCAATTCTCCGGCCATTGTATTGTTCAGTTCAACGGTGAAAACGTTGTGCTATCCAGGAGCACGAGTAAAGGACATCCAATAAGATGCTCCCAAACATTTTAAAGCAGTATCCAAATCCATCGGATGTGGTGATCACAATATAGAAGCCATGGATAATATAGAGCTGGCTGGGTTTACCGTTCAGGACAGAGCAGCTACGTCTGGAAAGACGAGGGGCGGTGGTGTGTGTCTATTTGTCAATGACTGCTGGTGCGCGATGTCTAATATTAAGGAAGTCTTGAGGTATTGCTCTCTTGAGGTAGAATACCTGATGATAAGGAGTGTACCACCTCGGTCACTGGCTTCATCAACAAGTGCATCGACGACGTCGTCCCCACAATGACCGTACGTACATATCCTAACCAGAAGCCATGGATCACAGGCAACATCTGCACTGAGCTAAAGGCTAGAGTTGCCGCTATCATGGAGCGGGACACTAATCTAGACCTTTATAAAAAATCCCACAATGCCCTCAGACAAACGATCAAAAAGGCAAATAGTCAATACAGGACTAAGATTGAATCCTACTACACTAGCTGTGACGCTCGTCAGATGTGGCAGGGCTTGCAAACTATTACAGCCTACAAAGGGAAACCCAGCCGCGAGCTGCCCAGTGACGCGAGCCTACCAGACGAGCTAAATGCCTTTAATGCTGGCTTCGAGGCAAGAAACACTGAAGCATGCATGAGAGCCCCAGCTGTTCCGGATGACTGTGTGATCACGCTCTTGGTAACCGATGTGAGCAAGACCTTTAAACAGGTCTACATTCGCAAAGCCACGGGGCCAGTGTCTTCACTGACATTTTCAACCTCGCCGTGACCTCGTCTGTAATACCTGCATGTTTCTAATAGACCACCATAGTCCCTGTGGCCAGAAAAGCAAAGGTAACCTGCCTAAATGACTACACTCACGTCCGTAGCCATGAAGTGCTTTGAAAGGCTGGTCATGGCTCACATCAACAACATCATCCCAGAAACCCTAGACCCACTCCAATTCGCATACCACCTCAACAGATCCACAGACGATGCAATCTCTATTGCCACTCCACACTGCCCTTTCACACCTGGACAAAAGGAACACCTACGTGAGAATGCTATTCATTGACTACATCTCAGCGTTCAACACCATAGTGCCCTCAAAGCTCATCAATAAGCTAAGGACCCTGGGACTAAACACCTCCCTCTGCAACTGGATCCTGGACTTCCTGACGGACCGCCCCCAGGTGGTGAGGGTAGGTAACAACACATCCGCCACACTGATCCTCAACACGGGGGCCCCTCATGGGTGGGTGCTCAGCCCCCTCCTGTACTCCCTGTTCACCCACGACTGCATGACCAGGCACGACTCCAACACCATCATTAAGGTGCTGACGACACAACAGTGGTAGGCCTGATCACCGACAACGATGAGACAACCTATAGGGAGGAGGTCAGAGACCTGGCAGTGTGGTGCCAGGACAACTACCTCTCCCTCAATGGCAGCAAGACAAAGGAGATGATTGTGGACTACAGGAAAAGGAGGACCGAGCACGCCCCCATTCTCATCGAAGGGGCTGTAGTGGAGCAGGTTGAGAGCTTCAAGTTCCTTGGTGTCCACATCACCAACAAACTAACATGGTCCAAGCACACCAAGACAGTCGTGAAGAGGGCACGACAAAACCTTTTCTTTCTCAGGAGACTGAAAAAATTTTGGCATGGGTCCTGAGATCCTCAAAAAGTTCTACAGCTGGACCATCGAGAGTTTCCTGACCGGTTGCATCACCGCCTGGTATGGCAACTGCTCGGCATCTAACCGTAAGGTGCTACAGAGGGTAGTACGTACGGCCCAGTACATCACTGGGGCCAAGCTTCCTGCCATCCAGGACCTCTATACCAGGCGGTGTCAGAGGAAGGCCCTAAAAACTGTCAAGGACTTCAATCACCCAAGTCATAGACTGTTCTCTCTGCTACCGCACGACAAGCGGTACCGGAGCGGTAGAGAAATGAACATTAAATTCTCTGTCAACAGCTCTGTTGGACATGGTCTTTTACTGTCCCCAGCACAAGGTGCACCTGTGTAAAGGTCATGCTGTTTAATCAGCTTCTTGATATGCCACACACCTGTTAGATGTATTGATTATCTTGGCCACGGAGTAATGCTCACTAACAGGGATGTAAACAAATTTGTGCACAAACTTTGAGAGAAATAAGCTTTTTGTGTGTATGGAACATTTCTGGGATCTTTTATTTCAGCTCATGAAACATGGGATCAACACTTTACATGTTGCGTTTTATATTTTTGTTCAGCGTAGTTAGCTATAGCTTGGCTACTCATGATATTTTGCATGTTTGTATGACATATTGCTTTGAGATTTCTTTATGTTATGAAAAGCGCTATAGAAGTTTAATAAATTATAATGATTTAGTGTGAAAGACTGTGAGGATGTTGGAGGAGAGATGCCCTGGCCTCTACAGGGAAGAGAGAGACCCTGGCCTCTACAGGGAGGAGAGAGACCCTGGCCTCTACAGGGAAGAGAGAGACCCTGGCCTCTACAGGGAGGAGAGAGACCCTGGCCTCTACAGGGAGGAGAGAGGCCCTGGCCTCTACAGGCAGGAGAGAGTCCCCGGTCTCTACAGGGAGGAGCGAGACCCTGGCCTCTACAGGGAGGAGAGAGACCCTGCCCTCTGAAGACGGCCTCAGTAGATTCCTCCTGGAGAAGCAGCCAGCGATCACACGTTAACTACTATGGTGGTTACCTGGGTGGGGCCCAGCAGGGACGGAGACGTGAGTTCACCTTCCTTCACATATTCACCTTCCTTCACATATTCACTTTCCTTCACATATTCACCTTCCTTCACATATTCACCTTCCTTCACATATTCACCTTCCTTCACATATTCACCTTCCTTCACATATTCACCTTCCTTCACATATTCACCTTCCTTCACCTTCCTTCACATATTCACCTTCCTTCACATATTCACCTTCCTTCACATATTCACCTTCCTTCACATATTCACCTTCCTTCACATAATCACCTTCCTTCACATATTCACCTTCCTTCACATATTCACCTTCCTTCACATATTCACCTTCCTTCACATATTCACCTTCCTTCACATAATCACCTTCCTTCACATATTCACCTTCCTTCACATATTCACCTTCCTTCACATATTCACCTTCCTTCACATATTCACCTTCCTTCACCTTCCTTCACATATTCACCTTCCTTCACATATTCACCTTCCTTCACATATTCACCTTCCTTCACATATTCACATTCCTTCACATATACACCTTCCTTCACATATTCACCTTCCTTCACCTTCCTTCACATATTCACCTTCCTTCACATATTCACCTTCCTTCACATATACACCTTCCTTCACATATTCACCTTCCTTCACCTTCCTTCACATATTCACCTTCCTTCACATATTCACCTTCCTTCACATATTCACCTTCCTTCACATATTCACCTTCCTTCACCTTCCTTCACATATACACCTTCCTTCACATATTCACCTTCCTTCACATATACACCTTCCTTCACATATTCACCTTCCTTCACCTTCCTTCACATATTCACCTTCCTTCACATATTCACCTTCCTTCACATATTCACCTTCCTTCACATATTCACCTTCCTTCACATATTCACCTTCCTTCACATATACACCTTCCTTCACATATTCACCTTCCTTCACCTTCCTTCACATATTCACCTTCCTTCACATATTCACCTTCCTTCACATATTCACCTTCCTTCACATATTCACCTTCCTTCACATATTCACCTTCCTTCACCTTCCTTCACATATTCACCTTCCTTCACATATTCACCTTCCTTCACATATTCACCCTCCTTCACATATTCACCTTCCTTCACATATACACCTTCCTTCACCCTCCTTCACATATTCACCTTCCTTCACATATACACCTTCCTTCACCTTCCTTCACATATTCACCCTCCTTCACATATTCACCTTCCTTCACATATACACCTTCCTTCACCTTCCTTCACATATTCACCTTCCTTCACATATTCACCTTCCTTCACATATACACCTTCCTTCACATATTCACCTTCCTTCACATATTCACCTTCCTTCACATATTCACCTTCCTTCACATATTCACCTTCCTTCACATATTCACCTTCCTTCACCTTCCTTCACATATTCACCTTCCTTCACATATTCACCTTCCTTCACATATTCACCTTCCTTCACATATTCACCTTCCTTCACATAATCACCTTCCTTCACATATTCACCTTCCTTCACATATTCACCTTCCTTCACATATTCACATTCCTTCACATATTCACCTTCCTTCACATATTCACCTTCCTTCACATATTCACCTTCCTTCACCTTCCTTCACATATTAACCTTCCTTCACATATTCACCTTCCTTCACATATTCACCTTCCTTCACATATTCACATTCCTTCACATATACACCTTCCTTCACATATTCACCTTCCTTCACATATTCACCTTCCTTCACATATTCACCTTCCTTCACATATACACCTTCCTTCACATATTCACCTTCCTTCACCTTCCTTCACATATTCACCTTCCTTCACATATTCACCTTCCTTCACATATACACCTTCCTTCACATATTCACCTTCCTTCACCTTCCTTCACATATTCACCTTCCTTCACATATTCACCTTCCTTCACATATACAACTTCCTTCACATATTCACCTTCCTTCACCTTCCTTCACATATTCACCTTCCTTCACATATTCACCTTCCTTCACATATTCACCTTCCTTCACATATTCACCTTCCTTCACATATTCACCTTCCTTCACATATACACCTTCCTTCACATATTCACCTTCCTTCACCTTCCTTCACATATTCACCTTCCTTCACATATTCACCTTCCTTCACATATTCACCTTCCTTCACATATACACCTTCCTTCACATATTCACCTTCCTTCACCTTCCTTCACGTATTCACCTTCCTTCACATATTCACCTTCCTTCACATATTCACCTTCCTTCACATATTCACCTTCCTTCACATATACACCTTCCTTCACCTTCCTTCACATATTCACCTTCCTTCACATATTCACCTTCCTTCACATATTCACATTCCTTCACATATACACCTTCCTTCACATATTCACCTTCCTCTACCTTCCTTCACATATTCACCTTCCTTCACATATTCACCTTCCTTCACATATACACCTTCCTTCACATATTCACCTTCCTTCACCTTCCTTCACATATTCACCTTCCTTCACATATTCACCTTCCTTCACATATACACCTTCCTTCACATATTCACCTTCCTTCACCTTCCTTCACATATTCACCTTCCTTCACATATTTACCTTCCTTCACATATACACCTTCCTTCACATATTCACCTTCCTTCACATATTCACCTTCCTTCACATATACACCTTCCTTCACATATTCACCTTCCTTCAACTTCCTTCACATATTCACCTTCCTTCACATATTCACTTTCCTTCACATATTCACCTTCCTTCACATATTCACCTTCCTTCACTTTCCTTCACATATTCACCTTCCTTCACATATTCACCTTCCTTCACATATTCACCTTCCTTCACATATTCACCTTCCTTCACCTTCCTTCACATATTCACCTTCCTTCACATATTCACCTTCCTTCACATATTCACCTTCCTTCACATATTCACCTTCCTTCACATATTCACCTTCCTTCACCTTCCTTCACATATTCACCTTCCTTCACATATTCACCTTCCTTCACATATACACCTTCCTTCACATATTCACCTTCCTTCACCTTCCTTCACATATTCACCTTCCTTCACATATTCACCTTCCTTCACATATTCACCTTCCTTCACATATTCACCTTCCTTCACATATTCACCTTCCTTCACATATTCACCTTCCTTCACCTTCCTTCACATATTCACCTTCCTTCACATATTCACCTTCCTTCACATATACACCTTCCTTCACATATTCACCTTCCTTCACCTTCCTTCACATATTCACCTTCCTTCACATATTCACCTTCCTTCACATATTCACCTTCCTTCACATATTCACCTTCCTTCACATATTCACCTTCCTTCACATATTCACCTTCCTTCACATATTCACTTTCCTTCACATATTCACCTTCCTTCACATATTCACCTTCCTTCACCTTCCTTCACATATTCACCTTCCTTCACATATTCACCTTCCTTCACATATTCACCTTCCTTCACATATTCACTTTCCTTCACATTCTTCAGTTCAGTTGTGAAGAATGAAGAAGGATTGTGAGTGCGCATGTGTTTCACAGAGTCAAATATCTACTTTTTTTTGGTTTCTTCGGTCAGTGAAACAAGGCAATGCAGACACGAAAAAGGACAACACATCCTCGGACCCCAGCCTTTCCAGATTTCATCTCCCTCCCCTTTTTTCTGGCTCAGTGGTCAGTCTGGACCAGGACAGGGACCAGGACAGTAGTGTGAGGGTAAGTAAGGCAATCTAATGACACCAGCTTTAAGCTTCATAGAATTACAACATAATAACTCTAAATCGTCGTATGGCAGAAACCAAGGAGTCCAGGTGGGACGTTCCTGCCACTCAGACATGAGGCGTATGTCAGCCCCCTGGAGAAGCCAGGACCCAGGAAGCTGCTGCTCTCAGTGCTACTACCCCTTGGACATCCAGAAGGGGAGGAGGAGCAGACTCCACGTGGTATTTAAATAAGAAATGTTTAACCTTTTATTTAACGAGGCAAGTCAGTTAAGAACAAATCCTTATTTTTCAATGACGGCCTACCGGGGGAACAGTGGGTTAAACTGCCTTGTTCAGGGGGCAGAACGACAGATTTTTACCTTGTCAGCTCGGGGATTTGATCTTGCAACCTTTCGGGTTACAAGTCCAACGCTCTAACCACTAGGCTACCCTGCCGCCCCATGAGCCCTTTATTTTCTCTGTGTATTTTAATATTTGACATGCTGACTAATACCTCCTTGGATATTCTTATTGATTTGTATTATTTAACCAGGTAAGTCATTAAAACACACATTTTCTTTTCCACTAACGATCTTCATCCTGTTGTCTTGTCGGGTCTCTTCTGTGTCTCTCAGTTGGTGTCCACTACAAGCCATCAGTGGAGGAGAGATGGGAGCCTAACTGTGGAGAGATGGGACACAAAAGAGAGAGCACTAGAAGATGGGAAGGAGAAGGAGGAGGAGGAGGAGGAGGAGGAGGAGGAGGAGGAGGAGGAGGAGGAGGAGGAGGAGGAGGAGGACGAGGAGGAGGAGGAGGAGGAGGAGGAGGAGGAGGAGGAGGAGGAGGAGGAGGAGGAGGAGGAGGAGGGAGGAGGAGGAGGAGGAGGAGGAGGAGGAGGAGGAGGAGGACGAGGAGGAGGAGGAGGACGAGGAGGAGGACGAGGTCTCCCTGAGAAAGGCTCTAAGCAGACCGGGCCTGAGCAGAACGGTCTCTCCCTATTACAGCCTGGGGAAGGTATTCTGATCACTAATGTCGTGTCTTTGGCCATCATTAACTTGAAGACATGTTTATCAAATAACTCCCTGTAATTATTATTACGCGATTAAACTGATTAATCGTTTAACTGTAATTAACTAGAAAGTCGGGGCACCAAGGAAAATATTCAGATTACAAAGTTATAATTTCCCTAATATATCTTTCAGATATTATAATATCTGATCGATTTGTCTCCTCATTAATGATGTGTTATTTACCTCACGTTAGTCTCATTCCAAACGTCGTAAATTGTTGGTTATCTGCACGAACCCAGTCTTCACTATGAGTCATCCATACATCAATTGTCTTAAAATCATTTATTTACTAAACTAAATAATTCAACAGAAATCCATAATCAAACAGATATGGTTACAAGGAAATGATATAAGAATGCGCCCTAGTGGGCTAAACCGGCATGGCGGCTTGTTACACAAAAGGGGAGTGGGGGTCAGCTGAGAAGACACTACAGAGTGTGTGTGTGTCTCTCTCTCTCTCTCTCTCTCTTGGTTAGAATGGATCTTTCAAAGCGACAATCGTTCATGTCGTAATAGAATGGATGTTTCTGCCCCTCTAACCACTAGGCTACCTGCCCCTCTAACCACTAGGCTACCTGCCCCTCTAACCACTAGGCTACCTGCCTCCCCTCTAACCACTAGGCTACCTGCCCCTCTAACCACTAGGCTACCTGCCTCCTCTAACCACTAGGCTACCTGCCTCCTCTCTAACCACTAGGCTACCTGCCTCCTCTCTAACCACTAGGCTACCTGCCTCCTCTAACCACTAGGCTACCTGCCTCCTCTAACCACTAGGCTACCTGCCCCTCTAACCACTAGACTCTCTGCCCCTCTAACCACTAGGCTACCTGCCCCCTCTAACCACTAGGCTACCTGCCTCCTCTAACCACTAGGCTACCTGCCTCCTCTAACCACTAGGCTACCTACCTCCTCTAACCACTAGGCTACCTGCCTCCTCTAACCACTAGGCTACCTGCCCCTCTAACCACTAGGCTACCTGCCCCTCTAACCACTAGGCTACCTGCCTCCTCTAACCACTAGGCTACCTGCCTCCTCTAACCACTAGGCTACCTGCCTCCTCTAACCACTAGGCTACCTGCCCCTCTAACCACTAGGCTACCTGCCCCTCTAACCACTAGGCTACCTGCCTCCTCTAACCACTAGGCTACCTGCCTCCTCTAACCACTAGGCTACCTGCCTCCTCTAACCACTAGGCTACCTGCCTCCTCTAACCACTAGGCTACCTGCCTCCTCTAACCACTAGGCTACCTGCCTCCTCTAACCACTAGCCTACCTGCCTCCTCTAACCACTAGGCTACCTGCCTCTCTAACCACTAGGCTACCTGCCTCCTCTAACTACTAGGCTACCTGCCTCTCTGACCACTAGGCTACCTGCCCCTCTAACCACTAGGCTACCTGCCCCTCTAACCACAAGGCTACCTGCCTCCTCTAACCACTAGGCTACCTGCCTCTCTAACCATTTGGCTACATGCCTCCTCTAACCACTAGGCTACCTGCCTCCTCTAACCACTAGGCTACCTGCCTCCTCTAACCACTAGGCTACCTGCCTCCTCTAACCACTAGGCTACCTGCCTCCTCTAACCACTAGGCTACCTGTCCCTCTAACCACTAGGCTACCTGCCTCCTCTAACCACTAGGCTACCTGCCTCCTCTAACCACTAGGCTACCTGCCTCCTCTAACCACTAGGCTACCTGCCTCCTCTAACCACTAGGCTACCTGCCTCCTCTAACCACTAGGCTACCTGCCTCCTCTAACCACTAGGCTACCTGCCTCCTCTAACCACTAGGCTACCTGCCTCCTCTAACCACTAGGCGACCTGCCTCTCTAACCACTAGGCTACCTGCCTCTTTAACCACTAGGCTACCTGCCTCTCTAACCACTAGGCTACCTGCCTCTCTAACCACTAGGCTACCTGCCTCTCTAACCACTAGGCTACCTGCCCCTCTAACCACTAGGCTACCTGCCTCTCTAACCACTAGGCTACATGCCCCTCTAACAACTAGGCTACCTGCCTCCTCTAACCACTAGGCTACCTGCCCCTCTAACCACTAGGCTACCTGCCTCTCTAACCACTAGGCTACCTGCCTCTCTAACCACTAGGCTACCTGCCTCCTCTAACCACTAGGCTACCTGCCCCTCTAACCACTAGGCTACCTGTCCCTCTAACCACTAGGCTACCTGCCCCTCTAACCACTAGGCTACCTGCCTCTCTAACCACTAGGCTACCTGCCTCTCTAACCACTAGGCTACCCGCCTCTCTAACCACTAGGCTACCCGCCTCTCTAACCACTAGGCTACCCGCCCCTCTAACCACTAGGCTACCCGCCTCTCTAACCACTAGGCTACCTGCCTCTCTAACCACTAGGCTACCCGCCTCTCTAACCACTAGGCTACCTGCCTCTCTAACCACTAGGCTACCTGCCCCTCTAACCAGTAGGCTACCTGCCCCTCTAACCACTAGGCTACCTGCCCCTCTAACCACTAGGCTACCTGCCCCCCCTACACTCTAACCACTAGGCTACCTGCCTCCTCTAACCACTAGGCTACCTGCCTCCTCTAACCACTAGGCTACCTGCCTCTCTAACCACTAGACTACCTGCCCCTCTAACCACTAGGCTACCTGCCCCTCTAACCACTAGGCTACCTGCCTCCTCTAACCACTAGGCTACCTGCCTCTCTAACCACTAGGCTACCTGCCTCCTTCTGTGGTACCAGCTACGTAGTATAGGGCTCTGTTCTGTGGTACCAGCTACGTAGTATAGGGCTCTGTGGTACCAGCTACGTAGTATAGGGCTCTGTTCTGTGGTACCAGCTACGTAGTATAGGGCTCTGTTCTGTGCTACCAGCTACGTAGTATAGGGCTCTGTGGTACCAGCTACGTAGTATAGGGCTCTGTGGTACCAGCTACGTAGTATAGGGCTCTGTTCTGTGGTACCAGCTACGTAGTATAGGGCTCTGTGGTACCAGCTACGTACTATAGGGCTCTGTGGTACCAGCTATGTAGTATAGAGCTTTCTGGTACCAGCTACGTACTATAGGGCTCTGTGGTACCAGCTACGTAGTATAGGGCTCTGTTCTGTGGTACCAGCTACGTAGTATAGGGCTCTGTTCTGTGGTACCAGCTACGTACTATAGGGCTCTGTTCTGTGGTACCAGCTATGTAGTATAGAGCTTTCTGGTACCAGCTACGTACTATAGGGCTCTGTGGTACCAGCTACGTAGTATAGGGCTCTGTTCTGTGGTACCAGCTACGTAGTATAGGGCTCTGTGGTACCAGCTACGTTGTATAGGGCTCTGTGGTACCAGCTACGTAGTATAGGGCTCTGCTCTGTTGCTCGATACCAAGTATTCATCTTTCTTTCAGTATTCTAATATTTTCCATTCCTCCTCCAGAGGCTGCTGTCCCCCTGGCTGTTTTTGCCCCCCTGGCTGCCCCCATGGCTGGTCGGCTGAGAGGCCCAGGCAAACAGAGCTCCATGGCCATCTACAAAGACAGATCTGATGTCCATATCCCCGGGGACCCCTCTGATCCTGGGAGAGCCATGGTCAGAGGCAGCCTGCCCCTGGAGCTCAGAGGTAAGCGGCCCACATCATAGGACTCTGTGTTCAGTAGATGTCTGGTATGTTGATAAGACCGTTCTAGATGCTCAGATAGGTAAACCAACGTTTTAATGTGTTCCAAATGGCAGACTATTCCCTATATAGTGCACTACTTTAAACCAGGGCCCTATGGCACCCTATTCCCTATATAGTGCACTACTTTTTGACCAGGCCCATTGGCACCCTATTCCCTATATAGTGCACTACTTTTTGACCAGGGCCCATTGGCACCCTATTCCCTATATAGTGCACTACTTTTGACCAGGGCCCTATGCCACCCTATTCCCTATATAGTCCACTACTTTTGACCAGGGCCCATTGGCACCCTATTCCCTGATAGTGCAGTACTTTTTGACCAGGGCCCATTGGCACCCTATTCCATTCATAGTACACTACTTTTGACCAGGGCCCTATGGCACCCTATTCCCTGTATAGTGCAGTACTTTTGACCAGGGCCCATTGGCACCCTATTCTGGTCCAAATTACTGCACAATATAGTGAATAGGGTGCCATTTCAGACGCAGCCTCTGTGTGTTTTTCAGAGTTGCAGCAGCAGACAGGCAGATCCCTGGGCACCTTGATCTTGGGTCCTGATGGTGAGGTTATACAGATGTCCCCTTGGGACCCTAATAATATGTCTGCCACTGAGGACCAGCCTGAAGACCAGGTCACAAGAGACCATGGTATGTATGTGGGTTTATTAACTATTTCATGGACACTGGGGTCATCAGGTCAATGACAGAGAGAACCCTAACCCTAACCCCTAACCCTAACCCCTAACCCTAACCCTGGGTCCTACTGATTCAAACAGAGCCTACAGCCACAGGTCAGTACCTAACCCTAACCCTAACCCCTAACCCTAACCCCTAACCCCCTAACCCTAACCCCTAACCCTAACCCTAACCTTAACCCTAACCTTAACCCTAACCCCTAACCCTAACCCTAACCTTAACCCTAACCCCTAACCCTAACCCCTAACCCTAACCTTAACCCTAACCCCTATCCCTGAAAAAAATATCCCTGAAGGAGCTGCAAAGCTCCACAGCGGAGATTGGAGTATCTGTCCATAGCACCACTAAGCTGTACACTCCACAGAGCTGGGCTTTATGGAAGAGTGGCCAGAAAAAAAATCTTAAAGAAAAAAATAAGCAAACACGTTTGGTGTTCGCCAAAAGGCATGTGGGAAACTCCCCAAAGATATGGAAGAACGTACTCTGGTCAGATGAGACAAAAATGTAGCTTTTTGGCCATCAAGGAAAACGCTATGTCTGGCGCAAACCCAACACCTCTCATCACCCCGAGAACACCATCCCCGCAGTGAAGCATGGTGGTGGCAGCATCATGCTGTGGGGATGTTTTTCCCACCGGCAGGGACTGGGAGACTAGTCAGAATTCAAGGAATGATGGATGGTGCTAAATACAGGGAAATTATTGAGGGAAACCTGTTTCAGTCTTCCAGAGATTTGAGACTGGGACGGAGGTTCGCCTTCCAGCAGGACAATGACACTAAGCATACTGCTAAAGCAACACTCGAGTGGTTTAAGGGGAAACATTTAAATGTCTTGGAATGGCCTAGTCGAAGCCCAGACCTCAATCCAATTGAGAATCTGTGGTATGACTTAAAGATTGCTGTACACCAGCAGGAACCCATCCAACTTGAAGGAGCTGGAGCAGTTTTGCCTTGAAGAATGGGCAAAAATCCCAGTGGCTAGATGTGCCAAGTTTATAGAGACATACCCCAAGAGACGTGCAGCTGTAATTTCTGCAAAAGGTGGCTCTACAAAGTATTGGCTTTGGAGGGGGTGAATAATTATGCACGCTCACGTTTTCAGTTTATATCAAATGATACAAACCCACAAAAAAATACATTTTAATTCCGGGTTGTAAGGCTACAAAATAGGAAAAATGTGAAGGTGGGGGGGGGGTGAATACTTTCGCAAGCCACTGTATATATCTTGTAAAACTACATGGTGGATTTTTTTGAATCTGAATTTCTCATTTTATTATTTAAAAGCGTAACATGAATTGCATCATTCTAGTCTGTCCCGAACATGATATGGTTAGTGAAGACCTTTTACCACTCTCTGGAAGTCACCCTCTGAGTTTTATCAGCAACACTTGACAACGGAGGGTCCCTTCGAGCAAGTTGGTGGTTTGGGATACATCCAGTGGAGGCTGGTGAGGGGAGGACGGCTCATAATAACGGGACACATGGAAAACCAAGTCGTTGACGTGTTTGATGCCGTTCCATTGACTCCATTCCAGCCATTACTATGAGCCGTCCTCCCCTCACCAGCCTCCACTGGATACACACCTTGTGATACCTGTTAACCTTCCTATTGAGCGACAGATCACAATACAGACGGGTTCTCCCATTGGGGGGATTTCTCGCTGCCAGTGGTTCTCTATCCCGATTGGACAGTTTGATTCCTCCTGTCTAAGCGTTGTCTTCCAAGTTAAACTGACCTAGAATGGCTCTGCCCTTAGTGTAGTGGGTTACCTGCCCTTAGTGTAGTGGGTTACCTGTCCTTAGTGTAGTGGGTTACCTGTCCTTAGTGTAGTGGGTTACCTGCCCTTAGTGTAGTGGGTTACCTGCCCTTAGTGTAGTGGGTTACCTTCCCTTAGTGTAGTGGGTTACCTGCCCTTAGTGTAGTGGGTTACCTGCCCTTAGTGTAGTGGGTTACCTGCCCTTAGTGTAGTGGGTTACCTGTCCTTAGTGTAGTGGGTTACCTGCCCTTAGTGTAGTGGGTTACCTGTCCTTAGTGTAGTGGGTTACCTGTCCTTAGTGTAGTGGGTTACCTGTCCTTAGTGTAGTGGGTTACCTGCCCTTAGTGTAGTGGGTTACCTGCCCTTAGTGTAGTGGGTTACGTGCTCTTAGTGTAGTGGGTTACCTACCCTTAGTGTAGTGGGTTAAATGACTCTGCCCTTAGTGTAGTGGGTTACCTGCCCTTAGTGTAGTGGGTTACCTGCCCTTAGTGTAGTGGGTTACCTGCCCTTAGTGTAGTGGGTTACCTTCCCTTAGTGTAGTGGGTTACCTGTCCTTAGTGTAGTGGGTTACCTGCCCTTAGTGTAGTGGGTTACCTGTCCTTAGTGTAGTGGGTTACCTGCCCTTAGTGTAGTGGGTTACCTGCCCTTAGTGTAGTGGGTTGAATGGCTCTGTCCTTAGTGTAGTGGGTTACCTGCCCTTATTGTAGTGGGTTACCTGCCCTTAGTGTAGGGGGTTAAATGGCTCTGCCCTTAGTGTAGTGGGTTACCTGTCCTTAGTGTAGTGGGTTACCTGCCCTTAGTGTAGTGGGTTACCTGCCCTTAGTGTAGTGGGTTACCTGCCCTTAGTATAGTGGGTTGAATGACTCTGTCCTTAATGTAGTGGGTTACCTGCCCTTAGTGTAGTGGGTTACCTGTCCTTAGTGTAGTGGGTTACCTGCCCTTAGTGTAGTGGGTTACCTGCCCTTAGTGTAGTGGGTTACCAGCCCTTAGTGTAGTGGGTTACCTGCCCTTATTGTAGTGGGTTACCTGTCCTTAGCGTAGTGGGTTACCTGCCCTTAGTGTAGTGGGTTACCTGCCCTTAGTGTAGTGGGTTACCTGCCCTTAGTGTAGTGGGTTACCTGCCCTTAGTGTAGTGGGTTACCTGCCCTTAGTGTAGTGGGTTGAAGGACTCTGCCCTTAGTGTAGTGGGTTACCTGCCCTTAGTGTAGTGGGTTAAATGACTCTGCCCTTAGTGTAGTGGGTTGATGGTTTGACTGTCTAGGTGTTGTTGTGGTGTGTTGTTGGGTCTGCTCTGTGGGTCAAGGGTCAAGGGTTAGGAATCGGTCAGGCTCACAGTGAGGTCAAGGAGGTGAGTGAGCCAAAGTGTCATGGATCTCTCTCTCCCCCAATCACGATACGGTTTAGGAGAAGCTGATGGTTTTAGTGTTTGTGGCCGGTGCTGACAGGACTAAACCCCTTCGGTGCCTGGTACGCTACCTAGAACCTAGGAGTCTACCTAGAACCTAGGAGTCTACCTAGAACCTAGGAATCTACCTAGAACCTAGGAGTCTACCTAGAACCTAGGAATCTACCTAGAACCTAGGAGTCTACCTAGGAGTCTACCTAGAAACTAGGAGTCTACCTAGAACCTAGGAGTCTACCTAGAAACTAGGAGGAGTCTACCTAGAACCTAGGAGTCTACCTAGGAGTCTACCTAGAAACTAGGAGTCTACCCAGAACCTAGGAGTCTACCTAGAAACTAGGAGTCTACCTAGAACCTAGGAGTCTACCTAGAACCTAGGAGGAGTCTACCTAGAACCTAGGAGGAGTCTACCTAGAACCTAGGAGTCTACCTAGAACCTAGGAGGAGTCTACCTAGAACCTAGGAGGAGTCTACCTAGAACCTAGGAGTCTACCCAGAACCTAGGAGTCTACCTAGAACCTAGGAATCTACCTAGAACCTAGGAGTCTACCTAGGAGTCTACCTAGAACCTAGGAGTCTACCTAGAACCTAGGAGTCTACCTAGAACCTAGGAGTCTACCTAGGAGTCTACCTAGAACCTAGGAGTCTACCTAGAACCTAGGAATCTACCTATAACCTAGGAGTCTACCTAGGAGTCTACCTAGAACCTAGGAGTCTACCTAGAACCTAGGAGTCTACCTAGAACCTAGGAGTCTACCTAGGAGTCTACCTAGAACCTAGGAGTCTACCTAGAACCTAGGAGTCTACCTAGAACCTATGAGTCTACCCATAACCTAGGAGTCTGCCTAGAACCTAGGAGTCTACCCATAACCTAGGAGTCTGCCTAGAACCTAGGAGGATACCTAGAACCTAGGAGTCTACCTAGGAGTCTACCTAGAACCTAGGAGTCTACCTAGAAGTCTACCCAGAACCTAGGAGTATACCTAGAACCTAGGAGTCTACCTAGGAGTCTACCCAGGACCTAGGAGTATACCTAGAACCTAGGAGTCTACCTAGAACCTAGGAGTCTACCTAGAACCTAGGAGTCTACCTAGAACCTAGGAGTCTACCTAGAAGTCTACCCAGAACCTAGGAGTATACCTGGAACATAGGAGTCTACCTAGAACCTATGAGTCTACCTAGGAGTCTACCTAGAACCTAGGAGTCTACCTAGAACCTAGGAGTCTACCTAGAACCTAGGAGTCTACCTAGGAGTCTACCTAGAACCTAGGAGTCTACCTAGAACCTAGGAGTCTACCTATAACCTAGGAGTCTACCTAGGAGTCTACCTAGAACCTAGGAGTCTACCTAGAACCTAGTAGTCTACCCAGAACCTAGGAGTCTACCTAGAACCTAGGAGTCTACCTAGGAGTCTACCTAGGAGTCTACCTAGAACCTAGGAGTCTACCTAGAACCTAGGAGTCTACCTAGAACCTAGGAGTCTACCTAGGAGTCTACCTAGAACCTAGGAGTCTACCTAGAACCTAGGAGTCTACCTAGAACCTAGGAATCTACCTAGAACCTAGGAGTCTACCTAGAACCTAGGAGTCTACCTAGAACCTAGGAGTCTACCTAGAAGTCTACCCAGAACCTAGGAGTATACCTAGAACCTAGGAGTCTACCTAGAACCTATGAGTCTACCTAGAACCTAGGAGTCTACCTAGAACCTGTTGAGACATACTCGAGAGGAAACACGACATGGAAATGTCTCAGAGAGCCATGTGATTGGAAGTTCTTTATGGAGTTTACAGTATTCTCTATCTACATGGAAATGCTGGTCACAGTTTTGAATCGGGAATACCCAGCCATCGTCATGTCTCAAAACGCAGGTGATGGCTGGGTATGTAGTGGCTGTTTTGATTCGGTTTCATTACGTACCCGCAGCTTATATAAAAGTGGATCAGTTATATATCTGATCGCCTTTTTTCATTCTTGTTCCAGGGGAAGCCAGTAATCCTGAAAGACCCCAAACCAACATGGACGAATGTGAATTAGTCCAAGAGGTGGGATCTGATGGACAAACGGTCGTGTCTGGTGAACAGAGACAGGAACCTGAATCTCCCAGGAACAGAACTACACGGAAACAGGTGAGCAGCATTACATTTACTATACTACACTTAGTCTGATCTACTACACTTAGTCTGATCTACTACACTTAGTCTGATCTACTACACTTAGTCGGATCAACTACACTTAGTCTGATCTAATGCATTTAGTCTGATCTAATGCACTTAGTCTGGTCTAGTCTGGTCTAGTCTGATCTAATGCACTTAGTCTGATCTACTGCATTTAGTCTGATCTACTGCATTTAGTCTGATCTACTGCATTTAGTCTGATCTACTGCACTTA
Organism: Salmo salar; assembly: GCF_905237065.1. Classification (NCBI taxonomy): domain Eukaryota; kingdom Metazoa; phylum Chordata; class Actinopteri; order Salmoniformes; family Salmonidae; genus Salmo; species Salmo salar. The sequence continues at coordinate 52,519,988 of NC_059466.1, forward strand.
GTCTGATCTACTGCATTTAGTCTGATCTACTGCACTTAGTCTGATCTACTGCATTTAGTCTGATCTAATGCACTTAGTCTGATCTACTGCATTTAGTCTGATCTACTGCATTTAGTCTGATCTACTGCATTTAGTCTGATCTACTGCATTTAGTCTGATCTACTGCATTTAGTCTGATCTACTGCACTTAGTCTGATCTACTGCATTTAGTCTGATCTACTGCATTTAGTCTGATCTACTGCACTTAGTCTGATCTACTGCACTTAGTCTGATCTACTGCATTTAGTCTGATCTACTGCACTTAGTCTGATCTACTGCATTTAGTCTGATCTAATGCACTTAGTCTGGTCTAGTCTGATCTAACGCACTTAGTCTGGTCTAATGCACTTAGTCTGATTTAGTCTGATCTAACGCACTTAGTCTGGTCTAATGCACTTAGTCTGATTTAGTCTGATCTAGTCTGATCCAGTCTGATCTAGTCTGATCTAGTCTGACCTAGTCTGATCTAGTCTGATCTAGTCTGATCCAGTCTGATCTACCGCCTGTTGTAGTCTCGTCTAACGCTGTAGTGTGTCTCTCCCCTGGCCAGCTGCACCCAGACGCTCAGAGACCCGGAGGACGACATAAAGACATGATGGCTGCTCTGAGCTACAACCTCCGCAGCAGGACAGGTAAAAACAAAACAAAAACCGGGGCGGCTGTTGGGCCAGTATCCGGATCTGCAAGGACCTGAACTATACACCCTCTGCTTGTAGCACCAGTGGAGATTCCAAGACAGGAGGAAGGGAAGGCGACACGGGAAGGAAAGGAGGTGAGGAGGGAGGAAGCTGAGGAGAAGTCTACGACAAGGAAGAGGAGGCAGGATCTGGATCAGACAGGTCCACAGACGAGTGGGGTATCCTCCTTACCTACCACAGAAGAAGAAGAAGAAGAGACCCAAAACATCAACCCCCACAAACCTTCACAGCCAATCCCCACAGGTCTCTCTACAGAACGGGCCCTCTCTCAGAAGAAAAATCCCAATCGCTCAGAGGGACCACTTACACCCAGTGGGTGAGTGAAAAAGACTGTATCCCACATGGCTTCCTACACCCTACATAGTGTACTGCTAGTGACCAGGACTCATAGGACCCATTTGGGACTCAGACAGACCTTAATCGAGTCCTGTCCCTACTATCTCAGATCTACTATCTGGGCTGCAGGTTGAAAGGGTCCTGAGTAGCAGGTATAGGTCAAAGGTCACAGTGTACAGGGTTCTTCTAGTCCTCATTCATATCCTGTCTAATTGCTTTTTTTCAGTCTCTCCTCCCTCATACCCCCCTTCCTCTCCCACTCTCTCCCCCTCCCCTGTCCACCCGCTCTCTCCCTCCCTCAGTCTCTCCTTCTCTCTCCCTCCCTCAGTCTCCCTCCCCTGTCCACCCCATCTCTCCCTCTCTCTCCCTCCCTCAGCCTCCCTCCCCTGTCCACCCCATCTCTCTCCCTCCCTCAGTCTCTCCTTCTCTCCCTCCCTCAGCCTCCCTCCCCTGTCCACCCCATCTCTCTCCCTCCCTCAGTCTCTCCTTCTCTCTCCCTCCCTCAGCCTCCCTCCCCTGTCCACCCCATCTCTCCTTCTCTCTCCCTCCCTCAGCCTCCCTCCCCTGTTCACCCCATCTCTCTCCCTCCCTCAGTCTCTCCATCTCTCCCTCCCTCAGCCTCCCTCCCTGTCTCTCCTTCTCTCTCCCTCCCTCAGCCTCCCTCCCTGTCTCTCCTGCTCTCTCCCTCCCTCAGCCTCCCTCCCTGTCTCTCCTTCTCTCTCCCTCCCTCAGCCTCCCTCCCCTGTCCACCCCATCTCTCTCCCTCCCTCTGTCATCTCCCTCATCCTCCCGTCTCTTCAGTTCCTGCCTCTAATATCTCCGTCTTTATCGATCGTTACCTTTAAATCCTGCCTCTTCTCTCTTTTTAGCAGGAAAAGAGGCCATTCTAAGAAAACAAACGTGACAGTAGATGAACAGAATCCACAGCAGGTGGAGGGACAGACACAGGAAACAGGTGAACAAACCATCAGAGAGAAGAAGAAGAAGGACACATTGAATAAAGAGGTGGAATCACAGGACTCTCCCACTCTACAGAAAATGGTACGTTATGGTGTTCAAATCTAATTTTGACCATGTTCTGTTATAATCTCCACCCGGCACAGCCAGAAGAGGACTGGCCACCCCTCATTAGCCTGGTTCCTCTCTAGGTTTCTTCCTAGGTTCTTGCCTTTCTAGGGAGTTTTTCCTAGCCACCCCTCATAGCCTGGTTCCTCTCTAGGTTTTGGCCTTTCTAGGGAGTTTTTCCTAGCCACCCCTCATAGCCTGGTTCCTCTCTAGGTTTTGGCCTTTCTAGGGAGTTTTTCCTAGGGAGTTTTTCCTAGCCACCGTGCTTCTACACCTGCATTGCTTGCTGTTTGGGGGGTTTTAGGCTGGGTTTCTGTACAGCACTTTGAGAATATCAGCTGATGTACGAAGGGCTATATAAATACATTTGATTTGATTTTATCGGTCACATACACGTAAATAAGAATTTGTTCTTAACTGACTTGCCTAGTTAAATAAAGGTATAATAAATAAATAAATAAATACACATGGTTAGCAGATGTTAATGAGAGTGTAGCGAAATGCTTGTGTTTCTAGCTCCGACCATGCAGTAATATCTAACAATTTCACAACAAATACCTAATACACACAGATCTAAGTAAAGAAATGAAATAAGAATATTTACATATAAATATATGGATGAGCAAAGCGGCATAGGCTAAGATGCAGTAGATGGTATAAAATACAGCATATACATATGAGATGAGTAATACAGTAGAATAGAGTACAGTATATACATATGAGATGAGTAATACAGTAGAATAGAATACAGTAGATACATATGAGATGAGTAATACAGTAGAATAGAATACAGTATATACATATGAGATGAGTAATACAGTAGAATAGAATACAGTAGATACATATGAGATGAGTAATACAGTAGAATAGAGTACAGTATATACATATGAGATGAGTAATACAGTAGAATAGAGTACAGTATATACATATGAGATGAGTAATACAGTAGAATAGAATACAGTATATACATATGAGATGAGTAATACATAGACTAAGATACAGTAGACTAGAATACAGTATATATATATGAGATGAGTAATACAAGATATGTAAACATTATTAAAGTGACTAGTGATCCATTTATTAAAGTGGCCAATGATTCCGAGTCTGTATGTTGGCAGCAGCCTCTCTGTGCTAGTGATGGCTGTTTTAACAGTCTGATGGCCTGGAGATAGAAGCTGTTTTTCAGTTTCTCTGTCCCAGCTTTGATGCACCTGTACTGACCTCACCTTCTGGATGATAGCGGGGTGAACAGGCAGCGGCTCGGGTGGTTGTTGTCCTTGATGATCTTTTTGGCCTTCCTGTGACATCGGGTGGTGTAGGTGTCCTGGGGGGCAGGTAGTTTGCCCCCGGTGATGCGTTGTGTAGACCTCACTACCCTCTGGAGAGCACTGCGGTTGTGGGTGGAGCAGCTGCCGTACCAGGCGGTGATACAGCCTGACAGGATGCTCTCGATTGTGCATCTGTAGAAGTTTGTGAGTGTTTTTGGTGACAAGTCGAATTTCTTCAGCCTCCTGAGGTTGTAGAGGTGCTGCTGCGCCTTCTTCACCACGCTGTCTGTGTGGGTGGTCCATTTCAGTTTGTCAGTGACATGTACGCCGAGGAACTTAAAGCTTTCCACCTTCTCCACTGCTGTCCCGTCGATGTGGATAGGGGGGTGCTCCCTCTGCTGTTTCCTGAAGTCCACGATCATCTCCTTTGTTTTGTTGACGTTGAGTGAGAGGTTATTTTCCTGACACCACACTCCCTGGGCCCTCACCTCCTCCCTGTAGGCCGTCTCTCCACCAGGGCCCCTCACCTCCTCCCTGTAGGCCGTCTGGTCCCTGTTGGTAATCAAGCCTACCACTGTAGTGTCGTCTGCAAACTTGATGACTGAGTTGGAGGCGTGCATGGCCACGCAGTCATGGGTGAACAGGGAGTACAGGAGAGGGCTGAGAACGCACCCTTGTGGGAACCCAGTGTTGTCCCAAGTGACACCCTATTCCCTACATAGTGCACTCCTATTGACCAGAGCCCTATGGGCCCTAGTGCACTATATAGGCAATAGGGTACCACTTGGGACTCTGTCCTTAATGTATCCAACACATAATACTGTAGTTGAATAAACCCCCTGGTCTGTATCCATCACATAATACTGTAGTTGAATAAACCCCCTGGTCTGTATCCAACACATAATACTGTAGTTTAATAACCCCCCCTGGTCTGTATCCATCACATAATACTGTAGTTTAATACCCCCCCTGGTCTGTATCCATCACATAATACTGTAGTTTAATAACCCCCCTGGTCTGTATCCATCACATAATACTGTAGTTTAATAACCCCCCTGGTCTGTATCCAACACATAATACTGTAGTTTAATACCCCCCCTGGTCTGTATCCAACACATAATACTGTAGTTTAATAACCCCCCTGGTCTGTATCCAACACATAATACTGTAGTTTAATAACCCCCCCTGGTCTGTATCCAACACATAATACTGTAGTTTAATAACCCCCCCTGGTCTGTATCCAACACATAATACTGTAGTTTAATAACCCCCCTGGTCTGTATCCATCACATAATACTGTAGTTTAATAACCCCCCCTGGTCTGTATCCAACACATAATACTGTAGTTTAATAACCCCCCCTGGTCTGTATCCATCACATAATACTGTAGTTTAATAACCCCCCCTGGTCTATATCCAACACATAATACTGTAGTTTAATAAACCCCCCTGGTCTGTATCCAACACATAATACTGTAGTTTAATAACCCCCCTGGTCTGTATCCAACACATAATACTGTAGTTTAATAACCCCCCTGGTCTGTATCCAACACATAATACTGTAGTTTAATAAACCCCCCCTGGTCTGTATCCAACACATAATACTGTAGTTTAATAACCCCCCCTGGTCTGTATCCAACACATAATACTGTAGTTTAATAAACCCCCCCTGGTCTGTATCCAACACATAATACTGTAGTTTAATAACCCCCCCTGGTCTGTATCCAACACATAATACTGTAGTTTAATAACCCCCCCTGGTCTGTATCCATCACATAATACTGTAGTTTAATAACCCCCCCCTGGTCTGTATCCAACACATAATACTGTAGTTTAATAACCCCCCCTGGTCTGTATCCATCACATAATACTGTAGTTTAATAACCCCCCCTGGTCTATATCCAACACATAATACTGTAGTTTAATAAACCCCCCCTGGTCTGTATCCAACACATAATACTGTAGTTTAATAACCCCCCTGGTCTGTATCCAACACATAATACTGTAGTTTAATAACCCCCCTGGTCTGTATCCAACACATAATACTGTAGTTTAATAAACCCCCCTGGTCTGTATCCAACACATAATACTGTAGTTTAATAACCCCCCCTGGTCTGTATCCAACACATAATACTGTAGTTTAATAAACCCCCCCTGGTCTGTATCCAACACATAATACTGTAGTTTAATAACCCCCCCTGGTCTGTATCCAACACATAATACTGTAGTTTAATAACCCCCCTGGTCTGTATCCAACACATAATACTGTAGTTTAATACCCCCCCTGGTCTGTATCCAACACATAATACTGTAGTTTAATAAACCCCCCCTGGTCTGTATCCAACACATAATACTGTAGTTTAATAACCCCCCCTGGTCTGTATCCATCACATAATACTGTAGTTTAATAACCCCCCCTGGTCTGTATCCATCACATAATACTGTAGTTTAATAACCCCCCCTGGTCTGTATCCATCACATAATACTGTAGTTTAATAACCCCCCCTGGTCTGTATCCAACACATAATACTGTAGTTTAATAACCCCCCCTGGTCTGTATCCATCACATAATACTGTAGTTTAATAGAAACCGAGGTGGAGATTCATTGATGTCATTTCCTGTTTTCCAGACAAAGAGAAAAGTGATTGAAGGACAAGAGCAGAACCAGGAAGTCTTCTCCAAGGAGGCGGGGAAGAAGAAGAAGGCCCGGGTCAAAGGTCAGGACCTGAATCACATCCCAAATGCACCCTATTCCCTATAGGCCCTGGTCTAAAGTAGTGCACTATATATAGGGAATAGGGCTCTGGTCTATAGTAGTGCACTACATAGGGAATAGGGCTCTGGTCTATAGTAGTGCACTATATAGGGAATAGGGCTCTGGTCTATAGTAGTGCACTATATAGGGAATAGGGCTCTGGTCTATAGTAGTACACTATATAGGGAATAGGGCTCTGGTCTATAGTAGTGCACTACATAGGGAATAGGGCTCTGGTCTATAGTAGTGCACTATATAGGGAATAGGGCTCTGGTCTATAGTAGTGCACTACATAGGGAATAGGGCTCTGGTCTAAAGTAGTGCACTATATAGGGAATAGGGCTCTGGTCTAAAGTAGTGCACTACATAGGGAATAGGGCCCTGGTCTATAGTAGTGCCCTATATAGGGAATAGGGCTCTGGTCTATAGTAGTGCACTATATAGGGAATAGGGCTCTGGTCTATAGTAGTGCACTACATAGGGAATAGGGCCCTGGTCTATAGTAGTGCCCTATATAGGGAATAGGGCTCTGGTCTATAGTAGTGCACTACATAGGGAATAGGGCTCTGGTCTATAGTAGTGCACTACATAGGGAATAGGGCTCTGGTCTATAGTAGTGCACTATATAGGGAATAGGGCTCTGGTCTATAGTAGTGCACTACATAGGGAATAGGGCTCTGGTCTATAGTAGTGCACTACATAGGGAATAGGGCTCTGGTCTATAGTAGTGCACTACATAGGGAATAGGGCTCTGGTCTATAGTAGTGCACTACATAGGGGATAGGGCTCTGGTCTAAAGTAGTGCACTATATAGGGAATAGGGCTCTGGTCTAAAGTAGTGCCACTATATAGGGAATAGGGCTCTGGTCTAAAGTAGTGCACTATATAGGGAATAGGGCTCTGGTCTAAAGTAGTGCACTACATAGGGGATAGGGCCCTGGTCTAAAGTAGTGCACTATATAGGGAATAGGGCTCTGGTCTATATTAGTGCACTATATAGGGAATAGGGCTCTGGTCTATAGTAGTGCACTATATAGGGAATAGGGCTCTGGTCTATAGTAGTGCACTATATAGGGAATAGGGCCCTGGTCTATAGTAGTGCACTATATAGGGAATAGGGTGCCATAGGGCCCTGGTCTATAGTAGTGCACTATATAGGGAATAGGGTGCCATTTGGGATGCATGCATGGTGTCTGAGACCCATCTCCTCTGATTCCCTCCCTGTCTTATAGGAAAACCTAAAGAGAAGACGAACAAGACCAACGAGTCTGAGACGTCTCCATCTGCGTTGGGTCCTGGTGGAGACGTGAAGAAGGACACTGAGGAGCGTAGCGCTGCGCTAAACACACATGAAGAAGAACACCTCCAATCCCCTAGATCCAATCACAGCTCTGTAAACAGGTGGGTTGGTTTTTATCCAATCACAGCTCTGTAAACAGGTGGGTTGGTTTTTATCCAATCACAGCTCTGTAAACAGGTGGGTTGGTTTTATCCAATCACAGCTCTGTAAACAGATGGGTTGATTTTATCCAATCACAGCTCTGTAAACAGGTGGGTTGGTTTTTATCCAATCACAGCTCTGTAAACATGGGTTGGTTTTATCCAATCACAGCTCTGTAAACAGGTGGGTTGGTTTTATCCAATCACAGCTCTGTAAACAGGTGGGTTGGTTTTATCCAATCACAGCTCTGTAAACAGGTGGGTTGGTTTTATCCAATCACAGCTCTGTAAACAGATGGGTTGGTTTTATCCAATCACAGCTCTGTATGCATATGGGTTGGTTTTATCCAATCACAGCTCTGTATGCATATGGGTTGGTTTTAACCAATCACAGCTCTGTAAACAGGTGGGTTGGTTTTTATCCAATCACAGCTCTGTAAAAAGATGGGTTGGTTTTATCCAATCACAGCTCTGTAAACAGGTGGGTTGGTTTTTATCCAATCACAGCTCTGTAAACAGATGGGTTGATTTTATCCAATCACAGCTCTGTAAACAGGTGGGTTGGTTTTATCCAATCACAGCTCTGTAAACAGATGGGTTGGTTTTTATCCAATCACAGCTCTGTAAACAGGTGGGTTGGTTTATCCAATCACAGCTCTGTAAACAGGTGGGTTGGTTTTTATCCAATCACAGCTCTGTAAACAGGTGGGTTGGTTTTTATCCAATCACAGCTCTGTAAACAGGTGGGTTGGTTTTTATCCAATCACAGCTCTGTAAACAGGTGGGTTGGTTTTTATCCAATCACAGCTCTGTAAACAGGTGGTTTGGTTTTTATCCAATCACAGCTCTGTAAACAGGTGGTTTGGTTTATATCCAATCACAGCTCTGTAAAAAGATGGGTTGGTTTTTATCCAATCACAGCTCTGTAAACAGGTGGGTTGGTTTTTATCCAATCACAGCTCTGTAAACAGATGGGTTGATTTTATCCAATCACAGCTCTGTAAACAGGTGGGTTGGTTTTATCCAATCACAGCTCTGTAAACAGATGGGTTGGTTTTTATCCAATCACAGCTCTGTAAACATGGGTTGGTTTTATCCAATCACAGCTCTGTAAACAGGTGGGTTGGTTTTATCCAATCACAGCTCTGTAAACAGGTGGGTTGGTTTTATCCAATCACAGCTCTGTAAACAGGTGGGTTGGTTTTATCCAATCACAGCTCTGTAAACAGGTGGGTTGGTTTTTATCCAATCACAGCTCTGTAAACAGGTGGGTTGGTTTTTATCCAATCACAGCTCTGTAAACAGTTGGGTTGGTTTTATCCAATCACAGCTCTGTAAACAGGTGGGTTGGTTTTATCCAATCACAGCTCTGTAAACAGGTGGGTTGGTTTTATCCAATCACAGCTCTGTAAACAGATGGGTTGGTTTTTATCCAATCACAGCTCTGTAAACAGATGGGTTGGTTTTTATCCAATCACAGCTCTGTAAACAGATGGGTTGGTTTTATCCAATCACAGCTCTGTAAACAGTTGGGTTGGTTTTATCCAATCACAGCTCTGTAAACAGGTGGGTTGGTTTTATCCAATCACAGCTCTGTAAACAGGTGGGTTGGTTTTTATCCAATCACAGCTCTGTAAACAGGTGGGTTGGTTTTTATCCAATCAGAGCTCTGTAAACAGATGGGTTGGTTTTTATCCAATCACAGCTCTGTAAACAGGTGGGTTGGTTTTTATCCAATCAGAGCTCTGTAAACAGGTGGGTTGGTTTTATCCAATCACAGCTCTGTAAACAGGTGGTTTGGTTTTTATCCAATCACAGCTCTGTAAACAGATGGGTTGGTTTTATCCAATCACAGCTCTGTAAACACTTCCACTGTCTTCCAAGAGTTTCTGAATTCCCTTTTGTCTTCAGGAGCTCCTCATCCAATGGGCAGTCAGGTCAGAGATCACACAGATCGACCTCCTGTGAGGACGAGGTTTTACCGTCCGGACAACGACGGTCCTCTCGTGACCAACTGTCATCCTCCTCGGTTGTCGTGGCAGCGGAAACCCAACCGTTAAATCTGGTCATATCTGACACCAGCATCAGTACTGTGAGTATGGAGGACATAGTATGCATGGGGAAATGACCCCTCATTCACTATATAGTGCACTACTATTGACTAGGGCCCCTAGGGTCAAAGGGCTCTAGTCAGAAGTAGTGCACTATGTAGGGAACCTGACGTCACTTCGGACAAACCTTCTCAGGATTGCTTTTACCCAATGTTATTTTGAAATACTAGTGACCTCAGTGCCAACACCTAGCGACTTCGTACAGAAGTTCACGACCTCTGGGCGTAACTGGTTAAGTTGTTGGACTGATGGTTGCAGGGACCCGGGTTTGAGTCCTGGTTGGCGCTACCCTTGAATTCACTACATTATCCATGATCTGTTTTATTTGGGGTAATAAAGGACAAGAACAGAGGAGAAGCAGCAGCCCGTACGGAGCAACAGAAGAATGTGTTGGTTGAGAAGGCAGAGCGTCGCCGACTAGAGGTGGAGAGGAAGAGGAAGGAGAGAGAGGAGGAGAGGAGGAGGCAGCAGGAGCGGGAGGAGAGAGAGGAGCGCATGAGGCTGGAGCTGGAAGAGGAGCAGAATCAGAGAGCTGAGGAACTCAGGTTGGGTGTCTAACTAACTTCCTGTTATGGGCTGGGATGGGGCACCGCCCTCTAGTGGATATTATATGAATTACCTCAAATGTGGAACAACTGTATTCAAATCAAATCAAATTTTATTTGTCACATAACACATGGTTAGCAGATGTTAATGCGAGTGTAGCGAAATGCTTGTGCTTCTAGTTCCGACCGTGCAGTAATATCTAACAAGTAATCTAACCTAACAATTTCACAACATCTACCTTATACACACAAGTGTAAAGGAATGAATAAGAATATGAACATATAAATATATGAATGAGTGATGGCCGAACGGCATAGGCAAGATGCAGTAGATGGTATAGAGTACAGTATATACATATGAGATGAGTAATGTAGGGTATGAAAACATATAAAGCAGCATTGTTTAAGGTGGCTAGTGATACATTACATCAGGATGGCAAGATGCAGTAGATGGTATAGAGTACAGTATATACATATGAGATGAGTAATGTAGGGTATGTAAACATTATATAAAGTGGCTAGTGATACATTTATTACATCAATTTTCCCATTATTAAAGTGGCTAGAGAGTTGAGTCTGTATGTAGGCCAGCAGCCTCTCTGTGCTAGTGATGGCTGTTTTAACAGTCTGATGGCCTTGAGATAGAAGCTGTTTTTCAGTCTCTCGGTCCCAGCTTTGATGCACCTGTACTGACCTCGCCTTCTGGATGATAGCGGGGTGAACAGGCAGTGGCTCGGGTGGTTGTTGTCCTTGATGATCTTTTTGGCCTTCCTGTGACATCGGGTGGTGTAGGTGTCCTGGAGGGCAGGTAGTTTGCCCCCGGTGATGTGTTGTGCAGACCTCACTACCCTCTGGAGAGACTTACGGTTGTGGGCGGTGCAGTTGCCGTACCAGGCGGTGATACAGCCCAACAGGATGCTCTCGATTGTGCATCTGTAAAAGTGTTTTTGGTGACAAGCCGAATTTCTTCAGCCTCCTGAGGTTGAAGAGGCGCTGCTGTACCTTCTTCACCACGCTGTCTGTGTGGGTGGACCATTTCAGTTTGTCCGTGATGTGTACGCCGAGGAACTTTAAACTTTCCACCTTCTCCACTACTGTCCCGTCGATGTGGATAGGGGGGATGCTCCATCTGCTGTTTCCTGAAGTCCACGATCATCTCCTTTGTTTTGTTGACATTGAGTGTGAGGTTATTTTCCTGACACCACACTCCGAGGGCCCTCACCTCCTCCCTGTAGGCCGTCTCGTCTCTGTTGGTAATCAAGCCTACTACTGTAGTGTCGTCTGCAAACTTGATGATTGAGTTGGAGGCGTGCATGGCCACGCAGTCATGGGTGAACAGGGAGTACAGGATGGGGCTGAGAACGCACCCTTGTGGGACCCCTGTGTTGAGGATCAGCGAAGTGGAGATGTTGTTTCCTACCCTCACCACCTGGGGGCGGCCCGTCAGGAAGTCCAGGACCCAGTTACACAGGGCGGGGTTGAGACCCAGGGTCTCGAGCTTAATGACGAGTTGAGGGTACTATGGTGTTAAATGCTGAGCTGTAGTCGATTAACAGCATTCTTACATTGGTATTCCTCTTGTCCAGATGGTTAGGGCAGTGTGCAGTGTGGTTGCGATTGCGTCGTCTGTGGACCTATTGGGGCGGTAAGTAAATTGGAGTGGCTCTAGGGTGTCAGGTAGGGTGGAGGTGATATGATCCTTGACTAGACTCTCAAAGCACTTCATGATGACAGAAGTGAGTGCTACGGGGCGATAGTCATTTAGCTCAGTTACCTTAGCTTTCTTGGGTACAGGAACAATGGTGGCCCTCTTGAAGCATGTGGGAACAGCAGACTGGGATAAGGATTGATTGAATATGTCCGTAAACACACCAGCCAGCTGGTCTGCGCATGCTCTGAGGACGCGGCCGGGGATGCCGTCTGGCCCGGCAGCCTTGCGAGGGTTAACACGTTTAAATGTTTTACTCACGTTGGCTGCAGTGAAGGGAGCCCGCAGGTTTTGGTAGCGGGCCGTGTCAGTGGCACTGTGTTGTCCTCCAAGCGAACAAAGAAGTTGTTTAGTTTGTCTGGGAGCAAGACATCGGTGTCCGTGACGGGGCTGGTTTTCCAGAAGAAAAAAAATCCAGAAAACGCATGTCAAAAATGTTATAAATTGATTTGCATTTTAATGAGGGAAATAAGTATTTGACCCCCTCTGCAAAACATGACTTAGTCCTTGGTGGCAAAACCCTTGTTGCCAATCACAGAGGTCAGACGTTTCTTGTAGTTGGCCACCAGGTTTGCACACATCTCAGGAGGGATTTTGTCCCACTCCTCTTTGCAGATCTTCTCCAAATCATTGAGGATTCGAGGCTGACGTTTGGCAACTCGAACCTTCAGCTCCCCTCCACAGATTTTCTTCAAATGATTGACAATGCCACACAGCTACATGCACAATACCCATCAATGCGATGCAAAACAGATGCTAATTATCGTAATAACACTTCTCCGTGCCAATACAATGCATTTACAATCGCGGAACGCAAACAATCACGTACAATGCAGCTTGGACGCAGCTTCCCACAAGAGCGCTGCACTAAACTTCGTATGATAACCCGGGAAATGTGTATTCCATAGCAACGAGTTGTTAACGGCAACACTATAGCTACGTCGTTTACTCAACCATTGGTCAAGGTCTGCGACCACCCTTCATCGATGCAATGCAAAGCACCTCTTCTACCAGATAAAACAACATTTAAAACCAATCAGATTATATTATAAACCAAACATATCTACCAGATAAAAAAAAGATGGCAGCTAGCAAAATAACACAAGGCCAGCCAGGCTGCCTGTTCTTACCCAGATTCAAAAGAGTTGCCAGCCTCCTTGATGCTGTGTTGACCCTCCTCTGTCCTTCCACTCCACACGGAATTTGCTTATAAAATCCCTCTCAAATACCAGTTGAATCAGCTGTGATTTCCTCCTGTGCAACATGCTCCGTCTGTGCTTATAAATTGCCGTGGATGCTTCAAAATGTTAATCCCAACTTCAACGCCATCATCATCACAGTAGGCGTAGCTGTTAGAGGCCCGGGGTATTTATCCAAAATGCTCTGCGTAACGTATGGTCCATTTTTCATTTCTCCAGATCGGGCGATTTCAGTCTGTAACTGAAACTGGCGTGGGCTTCGACAAGCTGTTGGCTGTTTGGTTGGTTAAACCGTGCTGACCTTTCTCCCAGTACGGCATCCAGAGTGCTGAAAAACAGTATTTTGCACTCCCTCTCATGATCCTCTTCTTCCTGGCCCATTGTTGTTTCACCACATATTCCTTCAGATTACTACAGATTACTACATATTCCTTCAGATTACTACAGATTACTACATATTCCTTCAGATTACTACAGATTACTACATATTCCTTCAGATTACTACAGATTACTACATATTCCTTCAGATTACTACAGATTACTACATATTCCTTCAGATTACCACATATTCCTTCAGATTACTACAGATTACTACAGATTACCACATATTCCTTCAGATTACTACAGATTACTACAGATTACCACATATTCCTTCAGATTACTACAGATTACTACAGATTACCACATATTCCTTCAGATTACTACAGATTACTACAGATTACCACATATTCCTTCAGATTACCACATATTCCTTCAGATTACTACAGATTACTACAGATTACTACAGATTACTACATATTCCTTCATATTCCTTCAGATTACTACAGATTACTACAGATTACCACATATTCCTTCAGATTACTACAGATTACTACAGATTACCACATATTCCTTCAGATTACTACAGATTACTACAGATTACTACATATTCCTTCAGATTACTACAGATTACTACAGATTACCACATATTACTACATATTCCTTCAGATTACTACAGATTCCTTCAGATTACTACAGATTACTACAGATTACTACTCACTACTCTTTGCCGTTTGCTTGGAGCAGGGGTGTCCGTGTGCTTGTATTTCCTTGCAGGAATATTCCAGCCACTTTTTCTGCCTTTAAACCACGCGCTACAAAATGGCGGTTTTCTCCCACAGTACAGGACAGGCGGGTATCTTGGTGGCTGCAGGCCCCTCCTCTGGTTGGTTACCTTCTATGTCACCAGGCTGCAAGACGGTTGTGCAGGTGCCTTTGCTGCTGGGCTCGACGGCCTTGGACTAGGTGATTAGGATCGGCTAATCACCAGCTTCCCTGTGGCTCAGTTGGTAGAGCACGGTGTGTCCAACGCCAGGGTTGTGGGTTCGATTCCCACGGGGGGCCAGTACAAAAGAAAATAAAATAATAAAAAAATGTATGAAATGAAATGTATGCATTCACTACTGTAAGTTGCTCTGGATAAGAGCGTCTGCTAAAATGACTAAAAATGTAAATGGCTTAGTGGCCTTGGCCTCTGTGGCAGACTTCTCGCCACGCCACTTTGATCCGATGATGCCATTGTGCCCTGGCGAAGCCACTTTCTAATATCCATTATGCTACCTACCTACCTGTTAACATTAGCTAAATTCCATCCAGCTGCACGGCGAATTTGAAAATTAACCCACATTTTTTTTTTTTTTTTAACTGGTAAATTGCGTATGACGTACATATTGTAATGATTATCTTTAGGAGAAGTAGAGGAGTCAGGGGCAGGACACAGGGATCAATGTAAACAAACGTGTTTCCTTGAAAAAAACAATAAATCTTCTCCTAGGAAAATACATTTTGCGGAGAAACACCTCCGACCACACAAAACAGGAAACCGACAAGACAAACAGGAAATGCAGAGGTTTAAATAATGAACATAATTAGGGGAAATCAAAAACACAATAAAGACAAAACCAAACGAACAGTGAAACATCGATCGGTGGCGACTAGTAAGCCGGTGACGTCGACCGCCGCCCGAACAAGGAGAGGGGTCGACTTCGGCGGGAAGTCGTGACACAATATGATACATGCAAGGGAGTTGCATGAATGAAGCATACACAAAAAAAAATCGCCTGGGCACGACGGAGTAGGTAGATTGTCGGACAGAATAGGGATACAAAACTGATGGAGGACAATATTCCAACTAAGGGGCAATGCCCCCTTTTGCACCCTCGTGGCGCCGGGCCTGGGCAGGTAGTCTAGCTGTTTAAGAGCACTGGATCACTTACCGAAAGTTTGCTGATTTGAATCCCCGTGCCGACTTGTTGACAAATTTATCAATGTGCCTTTGAGCAAGGCACTTAACTCTAATTGCTTCTGTAAGTCGCTCTGGATAAGAGCGTCTGCTAAATTATTAAAATATAAATGTAAATGTTTTTGTTTTTTTATATATAGTAAAGATCTCTTCCTGCAGGCTGAGGAGACTGGCTGAGGAGGAAGAGAGACAACTTTTAGAGGAGAAGGAGACTGAGAGGAGAAGAAAGGAGCAGGCGGAGAAAGAGAGGGAGTGGAGGAAGAAGGAGAAGAAGAGACGACAGTTTGAGATGATTCAGAAGATCAGACAGGAGGAGGAGGAACGCAGGGCAGGTGAACGACTCCACACACACACACCTGTCCCAGGTACCTGTCCCAGGTAAACGAGCGGTTGAGAGCAGTAGAATACAACAGGTGCAATTACAAAATTTGGTTTTTGCATCTGCAATTTTCTTTTCTTGTTATGTCCGTCACTGACATTCACTCAATTTAGCTATGTCAGCTAACAATTTTTAGATTGGTAGTTAGTCTAACCAGCTATCTAAACTTGTAATAATCATGGTGGAATACCGACCAGGCACCTGCCCAGGGGCTCTTACCACCAGGGGGCCCCCCATTGATTTTCTTAGTCATTAACTCAGATATCATATTAACACAACATAAGTCTTGGTAAAATGTGTAGAATTGCAGGAAATTAACATAAAAACTATAATTGTTCTCTCCGCCATCAAGGGGGGGGCCCCCAACCAAATCTCGCTTAGGGTCCCCAAAAGGCTAGGGCCAGCCCTGCAAACACACACACACACACACACACACACACACACACAGAGACACACACACACACACACACACACACACACACACACACACACACACACACACACACACACACACACACACACACACACACACACACACACACACACACACACACACACACACACACCACCACCACCACCACCACCACACACACACACACACACCACACACACCACACACACACACCACACACACACACCACACACACACACACAGACCTGAATATAACAAGTGTGTCCCCTCCACTCTACCTACAGCTGAGTTGGAGCTGCAGCGACTCGAGGAGGCGATGAGTAAAGAAGAGGATAGGAAGAGGCTGGCAGCGATGGAGGACCATGAGAAGAGAGAGTACCTGCAGAAACAGAAGGAGGAGGAAGAGGAGAGGAAGAAAGTAGTGGAGGAGAGAAAAATCAGAGAGGAAGAGGCAGCGCAGTGGGCTAAAGAAGAGGCACGACTACAAGCTGAACTGTTCGCCAGGTATCTCAATCTCTTCATTGTTGCTGCCATGTCCAATCCTTTACAGCAGAAGGGACGTTTGCATACCGGTAGTTTCCTGAAAAAGGACCAATGAGCATCAACATGTGAAGTGCATAGGAACATGTCAAATTGGGTGTCAAATGAAAGCTGATATTTTTTGGGGAAATGAAGGTCTAGATACATTTTCACTCATTTTCTATCTTCAAAACGGGCAGTTCCACTGTAACAGAATTATTCTTTGACTCAGATTTTCACTTTAAAATGTATGCCAAACAAAACTTAAAAGTTTAAGAAACAAACTCCATACATAAGGACTACTTTGAACAATTTACACAGAAAATTTCACAAAAACGCATTTACTGAAAGAACTGTGCAGATGCAAACTTTGGTAAAATAATTACAATAACATCTCCCTCAATGTTTAATTCGAACTAAGATTCAAAGATGTCTTCAGAAAGAAGTGGGTTTCATCTATGACATGATACCTTTTGGGTTTTAATTTTTTTATTTGGGTTTTTGAACTACAGTAGATGAAGTGGATTTACATCAGGACCAGGGTGGTAGGCCTGGCTAACAGGGTCTAGGGTGGTAGGCCTGGCTAGGCTAACAGGGACCAGGGTGGTAGGCCTGGCTAACAGGGACCAGGGTGGTAGGCCTGGCTAACAGGGTCTAGGGTGGTAGGCCTGGCTAACAGGGACCAGGGTGGTAGGCCTGGCTAACAGGGTCTAGGGTGGTAGGCCTGGCTAACAGGGACCAGGGTGGTAGGCCTGGCTAACAGGGTCTAGGGTGGTAGGCCTGGCTAGGCTAACAGGGTCTAGGGTGGTAGGCCTGGCTAACAGGGTCTAGGGTGGTAGGCCTGGCTAACAGGGTCTAGGGTGGTAGGCCTGGCTAGGCTAACAGGGTCTAGGGTGGTAGGCCTGGCTAACAGGGTCCAGGGTGGTAGGCCTGGCTAACAGGGTCTAGGGTGGTAGGCCTGGCTAGGCTAGGCTAACAGGGTCTAGGGTGGTAGGCCTGGCTAACAGGGACCAGGGTGGTAGGCCTGGCTAACAGGGTCTAGGGTGGTAGAACTGGCTAGGCTAACAGGGTCTAGGGTGGTAGGCCTGGCTAACAGGGTCCAGGGTGGTAGGCCTGGCTAACAGGGTCTAGGGTGGTAGGCCTGGCTAACAGGGACCAGGGTGGTAGGACTGGCTAACAGGGTCTAGGGTGGTAGGCCTGGCTAACAGGGTCCAGGGTGCTAGGCCTGGCTAGGCTAACAGGGTCTAGGGTGGTAGGCCTGGCTAGGCTAACAGGGTCTAGGGTGGTAGGCCTGGCTAACAGGGTCTAGGGTGCCAGGCCTGGCTAACAGGGTCTAGGGTGGTAGGCCTGGCTAACAGGGTCTAGGGTGGTAGGCCTGGCTAACAGGGACCAGGGTGGTAGGACTGGCTAACAGGGTCTAGGGTGGTAGGCCTGGCTAACAGGGTCTAGGGTGCTAGGCCTGGCTAGGCTAACAGGGTCTAGGGTGGTAGGCCTGGCTAGGCTAACAGGGTCTAGGGTGGTAGGCCTGGCTAACAGGGTCTAGGATGCCAGGCCTGGCTAGGCTAACAGGGTCTAGGGTGGTAGGCCTGGCTAACAGGGACCAGGGTGGTAGGCCTGGCTAACAGGGTCTAGGGTGGTAGGCCTGGCTAGGCTAACAGGGTCTAGGGTGGTAGGCCTGGCTAACAGGGTCCAGGGTGGTAGGCCTGGCTAACAGGGTCTAGGGTGGTAGGCCTGGCTAACAGGGACCAGGGTGGTAGGACTGGCTAACAGGGTCTAGGGTGGTAGGCCTGGCTAACAGGGTCTAGGGTGGTAGGCCTGGCTAGGCTAACAGGGTCTAGGGTGCTAGGCCTGGCTAGGCTAACAGGGTCTAGGGTGGTAGGCCTGGCTAACAGGGTCTAGGATGCCAGGCCTGGCTAGGCTAACAGGGTCTAGGGTGGTAGGCCTGGCTAGGCTAACAGGGTCTAGGGTGGTAGGCCTGGCTAGGCTAACAGGGTCTAGGGTGCTAGGCCTGGCTAGGCTAACAGGGTCTAGGGTGGTAGGCCTGGCTAACAGGGTCTAGGGTGCCAGGCCTGGCTAGGCTAACAGGGTCTAGGGTGGTAGGCCTGGCTAACAGGGTCTAGGGTGCCAGGCCTGGCTAGGCTAACAGGGTCCAGGGTGCTAGGCCTGGCTAGGCTAACAGGGTCTAGGGTGCTAGGCCTGGCTAGGCTAACAGGGTCCAGGGTGCTAGGCCTGGCTAGGCTAACAGGGTCTAGGGTGGTAGGCCTGGCTAGGCTAACAGGGTCTAGGGTGGTAGGCCTGGCTAAGAGATCCATAACATGAAGATGTGTCAGTAAGAGGAAGTGGACAGGAAGGTGTATTCATTACGCCGATTCTGTTGCAAAGGTCCCGCCCCTCTGACCTTCTCATCCAAAAATGGGTTTTGAGAAGGAGGCGAGAGGAATGCGATGAATCAAGGCAATGGAGATCGTCCCCTAGAAAAGTATATATATATATTTTTTTTTGTCCCATCTCTTCCTCCCTCTCTCCCGTCCACAGGCAGAGGGCTATGCTGGAGCAGCAGCTACAGTTTCGTCGAGGCTTGCTGACGGAGGCCGGGGCTCTGGGACAGACTCAGGACATCTCTCGAGCTTGGGTCTACTCTTACTTCCAGCTCATACAACTACTGGGGCTGACTGAGGTCCCCACAGCACAGGAAGACTCACCCGAAGACATGTCCTAGAATTTAAGGGGAAAACTAAAAGGATGTGGCTGAACAGCAAACCAACGTTGAATTTCCAAGTTGGGTCAAATTAGGTTATGATTAAGGTAAGGGTAAGTTTAGGTCGGGCTGACAATGGGATGCTAGTCGGTCAGGTCCCTTCAGTCAGGTCCTTCAGTCACGTCCCTTCAGTCACGTCCCTTCAGTCACGTCCCTTCAGTCACGTCCCTTCAGTCACGTCCTTCAGTCACGTCTTTCAGTGACGTCCCTTCAGTCACGTCCTTCAGTCACGTCCCTTCAGTCACGTCCCTTCAGTCACGTCCTTCAGTCACGTCCTTCAGTCACGTCCCTTCAGTCACGTCCCTTCAGTCACGTCCTTCAGTCACGTCCCTTCAGTCACGTCCTTCAGTCACGTCCTTCAGTCACGTCCTTCAGTCACGTACTTCAGTCACGTCCTTCAGTCCCACGTCCCTTCAGTCACGTCCTTCAGTCACGTCCCTTCAGTCACGTCCCTTCAGTCACGTCCTTCAGTCACGTCCTTCAGTCACGTCCCTTCAGTCACGTCCCTTCAGTCACGTCCTTCAGTCACGTCCCTTCAGTCACGTCCTTCAGTCACGTCCCTTCAGTCACGTCCTTCAGTCACGTCCTTCAGTCACGTCCCTTCAGTCACGTCCTTCAGTCACGTCCCTTCAGTCACGTCCCTTCAGTCACGTCCCTTCAGTCACGTCCTTCAGTGACGTCCCTTTAGTCACGTCCTTCAGTCACGTCCCTTAGTCAGGTCCCTCAGTCACGTCCTTCAGTCACGTCCTTCAGTCACGTCCCTTCAGTCACGTCCCTTCAGTCACGTCCTTCAGTCACGTCCCTTCAGTCACGTCCTTCAGTCACGTCCTTTCAGTCACGTCCTTCAGTCACGTCCTTCAGTCACGTCCCTTCAGTCACGTCCTTCAGTCACGTCCCTTCAGTCACGTCCTTCAGTCACGTCCTTCAGTCACGTCCCTTCAGTCACGTCCTTCAGTCACGTCCCTTCAGTCACGTCCTTCAGTCACGTCCCTTCAGTCACGTCCCTTCAGTCACGTCCTTCAGTCACGTCCTTCAGTCACGTCCTTCAGTCACGTCCCTTCAGTCACGTCCTTCAGTCACGTCCTTCAGTCACGTCCCTTCAGTCCGTCCTTCAGTCACGTCCCTTCAGTCACGTCCTTCAGTCACGTCCCTTCAGTCACGTCCTTCAGTCACGTCCTTCAGTCACGTCCCTTCAGTCACGTCCTTCAGTCACGTCCTTCAGTCACGTTCCTTCAGTCACGTCCCTTCAGTCACGTCCCTTCAGTCACGTCCCTTCAGTCACGTCCCTTCAGTCACGTCCGTCAGTCACGTCCCTTCAGTCACGTCCCTTCAGTCACGTCCTTCAGTCACGTCCCTTCAGTCACGTCCTTCAGTCACGTCCTTTCAGTCACGTCCTTCTGAACAGCACTATTCCTCTATGTTCTATTAATACATGTTATAATATCACAGTAATAACTCTTTACACTCATACACAGGTTACAAATGGCAGATTTGGACAGTAATAACTCTTTACATTCACACAAATGGCAGATTTGGACAGTAATAACTCTTTACATTCACACAAATGGCAGATTTGGACAGTAATAACTCTTTACATTCACACAAATGGCAGATTTGGACAGTAATAACTCTTTACATTCACACAAATGGCAGATTTGGACAGTAATAACTCTTTACATTCACACAAATGGCAGATTTGGACAGTAATAACTCTTTACAGTAATAAGCACGTAAAGGGACTTATCTGTATAAAATAAATGTTTACAACAATGTTTTTGAAAATTTGAACGTCGTGGCTGTACAGTAACACGCTATACATCATGTCAGGCTGTCCACTAACACGCTATACATCAGGTCAGGCTGTCCCAGTAACACGCTATACATCAGGTCAGGCTGTCCCAGTAACACGCTATACATCAGGTCAGGCTGTCCCAGTAACATGCTATACATCAGGTCAGGCTGTCCACTAACACGCTATACATCAGGTCAGGCTGTCCCAGTAACATGCTATACATCAGGTCAGGCTGTCCACTAACACGCTATACATCAGGTCAGGCTGTCCCAGTAACATGCTATACATCAGGTCAGGCTGTCCACTAACACGCTATACATCAGGTCAGGCTGTCCTCTAACACGCTATACATCAGGTCAGGCTGTCCAGTAACACGCTATATATCAGGTCAGGCTGTCCTCTAACACGCTATACATCAGGTCAGGCTGTCCAGTAACACGCTATACATCAGGTCAGGCTGTCCAGTAACACGCTAGACATCAGGTCAGGCTGTCCAGTAACACGCTATACATCAGGTCAGGCTGTCCACTAACACGCTATACATCAGGTCAGGCTGTCCAGTAACACGCTATACATCAGGTCAGGCTGTCCACTAACACGCTATACATCAGGTCAGGCTGTCCACTAACACGCTATACATCAGGTCAGGCTGTCCAGTAACACGCTATACATCAGGCTGTGCACTAACACGCTACACATCAGGTCAGGCTGTCCCAGTAACACGCTATACATCAGGCTGTCCACTAACACGCTATACATCGGGTCAGGCTGTCCTCTAACACGCTATACATCAGGTCAGGCTGTCCACTAACACGCTATACATCAGGTCAGGCTGTCCTCTAACACGCTATACATCAGGTCAGGCTGTCCTCTAACACGCTATACATCAGGTCAGGCTGTCCACTAACACGCTATACATCAGGTCAGGCTGTCCAGTAACACGCTATACATCAGGTCAGTCTGTCCAGTAACACGCTATACATCAGGTCAGGCTGTCCACTAACACGCTATACATCAGGTCAGGCTGTCCAGTAACACGCTATACATCAGGTCAGGCTGTCCAGTAACTCGCTATACATCAGGCTGTCCACTAACACGCTATACATCAGGTCAGGCTGTCCACTAACACGTTATACATCAGGTCAGGCTGTCCAGTAACACGCTATACATCAGGCTGTCCACTAACACGCTATACATCAGGTCAGGCTGTCCAGTAACACGCTATACATCAGGCTGTCCAGTAACACGCTATACATCAGGTCAGGCTGTCCAGTAACACGCTATACATCAGGTCAGGCTGTCCACTAACACGCTATACATCAGGTCAGGCTGTCCAGTAACACGCTATACATCAGGTCAGGCTGTCCAGTAACACGCTATACATCAGGTCAGGCTGTCCACTAACACGCTATACATCAGGTCAGGCTGTCCACTAACACGCTATACATCAGGTCAGGCTGTCCACTAACACGCTATACATCAGGTCAGGCTGTCCACTAACACGCTATACATAAGGTCAGGCTGTCCTCTAACACGCTATACATAAGGTCAGGCTGTCCACTAACACGCTATACATCAGGTAAGGCTGTCCAGTAACACGCTATACATCAGGTCAGGCTGTCCACTAACACGCTATACATAAGGTCAGGCTGTCCACTAACACGCTATACATCAGGCTGTCCACTAACACGCTATACATCAGGTCAGGCTGTCCAGTAACACGCTATACATCAGGTCAGGCTGTCCACTAACACGCTATACATCAGGTCAGGCTGTCCAGTAACAAGCTATACATCAGGTCAGGCTGTCCTCTAACACGCTATACATCAGGTCAGGCTGTCCACTAACACGCTATACATCAGGTCAGGCTGTCCACTAACACGCTATACATCAGGTCAGGCTGTCCCAGTAACACGCTATACATCAGGTCAGGCTGTCCACTAACACGCTATACATCAGGTCAGGCTGTCCACTAACACGCTATACATCAGGTCAGAATGTCCACTAACACGCTATACATCAGGTCAGGCTGTCCCAGTAACACGCTATACATCAGGTCAGGCTGTCCAGTAACACGCTATACATCAGGTCAGGCTGTCCCAGTAACACTCTATACATCAGGTCAGGCTGTCCAGTAACACGCTATACATCAGGTCAGGCTGTCCAGTAACACGCTATACATCAGGTCAGGCTGTCCCAGTAACACGCTATACATCAGGTCAGGCTGTCCAGTAACACGCTATACATCAGGCTGTCAACTAACACGCTATACATCAGGTCAGGCTGTCCCAGTAACACGCTATATATCAGGCTGTCCACTAACAAGCTATACATCAGGTCAGGCTGTCCACTAACACGCTATACATCAGGTCAGGCTGTCCACTAACACGCTATACATCAGGTCAGGCTGTCCACTAACACGCTATACATCAGGTCAGGCTGTCCACTAACACGCTATACATCAGGTCAGGCTGTCCAGTAACACGCTGTACATCAGGTCAGGCTGTCCACTAACACGCTATACATCAGGTCAGGCTGTCCACTAACACGCTATACATCAGGTCAGGCTGTCCACTAACACGCTATACATCAGGTCAGGCTGTCCAGTAACACGCTATACATCAGGTCAGTCTGTCCAGTAACACGCTATACATCAGGTCAGGCTGTCCACTAACACGCTATACATCAGGTCAGGCTGTCCAGTAACACGCTATACATCAGGTCAGGCTGTCCAGTAACTCGCTATACATCAGGCTGTCCACTAACACGCTATACATCAGGTCAGGCTGTCCACTAACACGTTATACATCAGGTCAGGCTGTCCAGTAACACGCTATACATCAGGCAGTCCACTAACACGCTATACATCAGGTCAGGCTGTCCCAGTAACACGCTATACATCAGGTCAGGCTGTCCAGTAACACGCTATACATCAGGCTGTCCACTAACACGCTATACATCAGGTCAGGCTGTCCCAGTAACACGCTATACATCAGGCTGTCCACTAACACGCTATACATCAGGTCAGGCTGTCCCAGTAACACGCTATACATCAGGCTGTCCACTAACAAGCTATACATCAGGTCAGGCTGTCCACTAACACGCTATACATCAGGTCAGGCTGTCCTCTAACACGCTATACATCAGGTCAGAATGTCCTCTAACACGCTATACATCAGGTCAGGCTGTCCACTAACACGCTATACATCAGGTCAGGCTGTCCAGTAACACGCTATACATCAGGTCAGGCTGTCCACTAACACGCTATACATCAGGCTGTCCACTAACACACTATACATCAGGTCAGGCTGTCCACTAACACGCTATACATCAGGTCAGGCTGTCCACTAACACGCTATACATCAGGTCAGGCTGTCCACTAACACGCTATACATCAGGTCAGGCTGTCCAGTAACACGCTATACATCAGGTCAGGCTGTCCAGTAACACGCTATACATCAGGTCAGGCTGTCCAGTAACACGCTATACATCAGGTCAGGCTGTCCCAGTAACACGCTATACATCAGGTCAGGCTGTCCAGTAACACGCTATACATCAGGCTGTCCACTAACACGCTATACATCAGGTCAGGCTGTCCCAGTAACACGCTATACATCAGGCTGTCCACTAACACGCTATACATCAGGTCAGGCTGTCCTCTAACACGCTATACATCAGGTCAGGCTGTCCACTAACACGCTATACATCAGGTCAGGCTGTCCTCTAACACGCTATACATCAGGTCAGGCTGTCCTCTAACACGCTATACATCAGGTCAGGCTGTCCCAGTAACACGCTATACATCAGGTCAGGCTGTCCAGTAACACGCTATACATCAGGTCAGGCTGTCCACTAACACGCTATACATCAGGTCAGGCTGTCCAGTAACACGCTATACATCAGGTCAGGCTGTCCAGTAACACGCTATACATCAGGTCAGGCTGTCCACTAACACGCTATACATCAGGTCAGGCTGTCCAGTAACACGCTATACATCAGGTCAGGCTGTCCAGTAACTCGCTATACATCAGGCTGTCCACTAACATGCTATACATCAGGTCAGGCTGTCCACTAACACGCTATACATCAGGTCAGGCTGTCCACTAACACGCTATACATCAGGTCAGGCTGTCCAGTAACACGCTATACATCAGGCTGTTCACTAACACGCTATACATCAGGTCAGGCTGTACAGTAACACGCTATACATCAGGTCAGGCTGTCCACTAACACGCTATACATCAGGTCAGGCTGTCCACTAACACGCTATACATCAGGTCAGGCTGTCCACTAACACGCTATACATCAGGTCAGGCTGTCCACTAACACGCTATACATCAGGTCAGGCTGTCCACTAACACGCTATACATCAGGTCAGGCTGTCCACTAACACGCTATACATCAGGTCAGGCTGTCCTCTAACACGCTATACATCAGGTCAGGCTGTCCACTAACACGCTATACATCAGGTCAGACTGTCCAGTAACACGCTATACATCAGGTCAGGCTGTCCACTAACACGCTATACATCAGGTCAGGCTGTCCACTAACACGCTATACATCAGGCTGTCCACTAACACGCTATACATCAGGTCAGGCTGTCCAGTAACACGCTATACATCAGGTCAGGCTGTCCACTAACACGCTATACATCAGGTCAGGCTGTCCACTAACACGCTATACATCAGGTCAGGCTGTCCTCTAACACGCTATACATCAGGTCAGGCTGTCCACTAACACGCTATACATCAGGTCAGGCTGTCCACTAACACGCTATACATCAGGTCAGGCTGTCCACTAACACGCTATACATCAGGTCAGGCTGTCCTCTAACACGCTATACATCAGGTCAGAATGTCCTCTAACACGCTATACATCAGGTCAGGCTGTCCACTAACACGCTATACATCAGGTCAGGCTGTCCAGTAACACGCTATACATCAGGTCAGGCTGTCCACTAACACGCTATACATCAGGCTGTCCACTAACACGCTATACATCAGGTCAGGCTGTCCCAGTAACACGCTATACATCAGGTCAGGCTGTCCACTAACACGCTATACATCAGGTCAGGCTGTCCACTAACACACTATACATCAGGTCAGGCTGTCCACTAACACGCTATACATCAGGTCAGGCTGTCCAGTATGAGAGGTCTGGTTCTGTTCTTCACAGCTCTGTATGGGTTTTTTTGACGGACAGCCGTTCTGAATTTGATCACCACGCAAGAATTTTCCCCCCCCATCCTTCCCTAATGGGGCAACTTCTGCACATGTGTTGTGTTCAGCGTGAGGGTAATACTGGGTAATACTGTAAATAAATGAGGACTCAATGGTGTTCTCAAAGACGAGACATTGAGGACGATAATAAATCCCTCTCTGATGTCATCATACAAGCAAAGCCAAGCGCTTGTTAATCCAAACGTGCCTTTTCACATGTCCATATGGTCCAACTATACATGTAGGTAGTGTTTATGATTACCATGTTTAAAACTTCTTAAATCGTTGTTGGTTAAGGGGCTTGTAAAGTATGCATTTCACTGTGAGGTCTACTACACCTGTTGTATTCAGCATTTCACTGTGAGGTCTACTACACCTGTTGTATTCAGCATTTCACTGTGAGGTCTACTACACCTGTTGTATTCAGCATTTCACTGTGAGGTCTACTACACCTGTTGTATTCAGCATTTCACTGTGAGGTCTACTACACCTGTTGTATTCAGCATTTCACTGTGAGGTCTACTACACCTGTTGTATTCAGCATTTCACTGTGAGGTCTACTACACCTGTTGTATTCAGCATTTCACTGTAAGGTCTACTACACCTGTTGTATTCAGCATTTCACTGTTAGGTCTACTCACACCTGTCTGTATTCATTTTTTTTTTTAACCCTTTTAAACTCCTGGGAATTGGCCTATATGGACAGGGCTAAATATACATTTTTCTAAGTGAAGAAATATGAACATCATATGCATAACCAGGGTTTGGCATTAGCGGATTACAAAAAAAATAATCATTGTAATCTGTTAAATTACCAGCATCAGTGTTGTAATCCGATTAGATGATTACCTTTCCATTTTGAACGTTTTTATTTTTATTTTTTGCAGAAAAATTATTTGACACCCTTCTGTTTTCTCAGTGACATTCAAATCAACATTGAAAAAAAGGTGAAAGTTTAAAAGTGTTCCACCTGAGCGGGACCCACAGGGAAACACACCCATTGGCCGCTCCCCCACACCCAGAAGACCCCTTATAAATCGTTCCCCCTTTCCACCCAAGGGGCCAGGTTTCCGGTTGGGAAGTACGCCTTATCATGTAACCAGAGGAGACTGGCAGTACTGCAGTTTAACCTGTTTGGGATAGGGGGCAGTATTTTCACGGCCGGATAAAAAAAAACGTACCCGATTCTGCGAGGTGGACAGGTTAACTGAAGCTGAGCCCAGAAAGATAATTCCAATAGAGAAGTGTCATGACGTTGCCCTCTTTGAGTACAGCGAGCACAGTTGACCCCCTCCCCCCTCTACCATCCCCCTACTACTTCTGCACCATCTCCCTCTGTCTCCTACACCCAGGCTGCTGTGGTCAGAAGGCGGTCGTAAATTCCAAAAGGGAATGTCCTGCCTCACAGGCCACAGTTTTGAGACAGGGTGGTTTTCACAGAGAGACAAAGGAAATTATACATATATATCTTCAAAAAGTTCTACAGCATTGAGGGCATCTTCACTGGCTGCTTCACCGCAAGGCAGTTGGTGACAAAGGAAATTCTTCCACCTCGCAGAATTGGGGAACCGAACGACATTTATGTTCTGGAGAAGGTATAAAAGATCGGTGAAGAATCCAGCTACGAACTGGTCCGTTTGGTACAATTGTGTGAAACTCATGAGAGACAATACGGCCATATTACCATAATAATGTTTATATAATAGCCTCAGCTATGGGACTTACATCTAAATGGTTGTATCAACTGAATGAATAAGGATAAAACTATTTGGAATATGTTGAGATGCTATGTAAGATGTTAATGTGAGAAAATTGTATTTTCTGTTTAAAGTTTTACCAAGTCACTGGCACGCCCCCAGGGACACAGACAGGACAAGGCGTCATGTGACAATCTTTTCTACGTTCAGTATATAAACCCCCACCCAGGGTTTCTTTCTTATGACCAGGCCTCCACTCCATTACGAGTTGGCTAATAGGTTTGACCCTGCATCCCTCTACTGAACTTTAACCATACCACGTGGTTAAACCATTAGACTATCGATACCGAATAATAATAAGTCTTTGATATTAATTACTAGTCTGCAGCTAGAAATTCGGTATCATTGAACACGAAGACCGACGAAACATCCATTCTATAATGACATGAATGAATGTCACTCTGAACTATCCATCCTAACCACGAGAGAGAGAGAGCGCGGAAAACGCTCCAACAGAACGACCTTTCCAACAAAGATCCTGACAACACACTGAGCGTAAATATATATATTGATTGCAATTGTTCCCGAATGAGTGAGCGTTCATGTGCAAAGGATTAGCATATAATTTGTTAATATTTATCAACTCTGTTGTGCCTCCTCAGCTGCCCTTTATCACCCTTTGTTTAACAAGCCGCCATGCCGGTTTAGCCCACTAGGGCACATTCCTCTACCATTTCTTTGTAACGATACCTACTGTTTTGTATGCTTTCTGTGAATTACTTAGTTTAGTAAATAAATGATTTTAAGACAATTGATGTATGGATGACTTAGTGAAGACTGGGTTCGTGCAGATAACAACAATTTACGACGTTTGGAATGAGACTAACGAGGTAACTAATAAGTAATTAATTAGAAGACTAATTGATCAGATATTAAAATATCTGAAAGTTATATTAGGAAAATTATAACTTTGTAATCTGAATATTTTCCTTGGTGCCCCGACTTCCTAGTTAATTACAGTTACATGATTAATCAGTTTAATCGCGTAATAATAATTACAGAGAGTTATTTGATAAACCTGTCTTCAGGTTTAACGATGGCCAAAGACATGACAGAGGCTTCATTTTCAAATTCCTAAAAAGACACTTTCGTTATCAACTTTGTGCAACAAATATCTGTTGCGTTTTTCCGTTACTTGTATTTGAGGCAGATGTTTTTTTACATCACTCAGAGCCGAAGTTATCAAATATCATAATTACATTAGCAGTTCAAGTTGGTGATTGATTTCTAATATTGTTACATTAACAGTTAAAGGGATCCTCTGTTACTTTTGTATAATTTTTTTAGCCAGTAGTTCTGAAAGTAGAGCTCACAAGCCAAAAATGAGCGGTCCCTGAAAATTGCGTGCGGGGGGGGCTGCCTTAAACGACATCCACATCTTCAGGGCCCGGGGAACAGTGGGTTAACTGCCTTGCTCAGGGCCCGGGGAACAGTGCCATGCTCCGGGAAATGCCTTGCTCAGGGCCCGGGGAACAGTGGGTTAACTGCCTTGCTCAGGGCCCGGGGAACAGTGGGTTAACTGCCTTGCTCAGGGCCCGGGGAACAGTGGGTTAAACTGCCTTGCTCAGGGCCCGGGGAACAGTGGGTTAACTGCCTTGCTCAGGGGCAGAACGATACATTTTTACCTTGTCAGCTTGGGGATTCAGTCCAGCAACCTTTCGGTTACTGGCCCAACGCATGTGCACCACGTCATTGCTCTCTCTCTCTCTGCTGTGGGTGCATCATGTGCATCTTGCTAGCTATCACTCATATGTCGAGGGGCTGAAGCTCATTGGTTGAA
Organism: Salmo salar; assembly: GCF_905237065.1. Classification (NCBI taxonomy): domain Eukaryota; kingdom Metazoa; phylum Chordata; class Actinopteri; order Salmoniformes; family Salmonidae; genus Salmo; species Salmo salar. Next base: position 52,550,052 of record NC_059466.1, read on the forward strand.
CTCAAAATGGAGCAGCACAGCATACAGAAAAACAGTTGCTTTCAAACTAGGGATTTCCTGGCTAATTGAGGTAATACAGTAAATCTGCTCATATGATATTCATGCTGTCTCCTTTTCCATGCTTGAGACCTGGTTTCATGAATTATAATTCTAATATTGATGAGTGATGATAAATAAGAAGGTAGTTTATTCAGAAGTGCTTTATAGACAAACACGAGAGCGTGTTGTTCTCGTCTCACGGACAGCGAGGTCCAACTCACCTTTTGATATAAAACACAGTGGTGAGTTTTGTAGCTAGCACCCGTAATAAACCTAGGGAATATAGGGTAGAGGACTGACTGGTTAAAGAAACAACAGTGAAAGATTTGGGAATGTTAAGTCTCTTCTGAATAGGAAAGTTCAACTGTCAGAGTAAACTGAAGTTAAACTGTTTGGGATTTATATTTATAACAGAACAAAATCCCATGTCCTTATAGAGAGCGGCAGTGAACACGGAGGAGGTCAGAGACCTGGCAGTGTTGTGCCAGGACAACAACCTCTCCCTCAACGTCAGCAAGACAAAGGAGATGATCGTGGACTATAGGAAACAGAGGTGCGAGCACACCTTCATCCACATCAAAGGGGCTGTAGTGGAACGGGCTTTCCTCGGTGTCATCACTAAGTCATTCAAATGGTCCACACAATTGTGAAGAGGGCACGACAAGCGGAGGCCGAAAAGACTTGGCATTGGCCCTCAGATCCTCAAAAAGTTATACAGCATTGAGGGCATCTTCACTGGCTGCTTCACCGCAAGGCAGTTGGTGAGTACGGCCCAGGACATCACATGGGGCCGAACTCCCTGCCATCCAGGACCTCGATACCAGGCGGTGTCAGAGGAAGCCCCCCCCAAAAAAATTGTCAAAGACTCCAGCCACCCCAAGTCATAGATTGTTCTCTCTGCTACTGAACGGCAGGAGGAACCATTACACCGAGTCCGGAACCAACAGGACCGTATGTAATGTAACGGTTGTCGTCGGATAAAGCGGACCAAGACGCAGCGGGGAAATGTGCACTCATCTTCTTTTTTTAATTAGTTGGCGAAGAAGAAGGTGAAACCAAAAATAAACACGTACACAACAACAAAGAAACAACGACGAATAACAGTCCTGTAAGGCTTGGAGCTACACACAGAAACAATCTCCCACCAAACACTAATACCAACACATACCTATATATAGGACTCTCAATCAGAGACAACTAAAAACACCTGCCTCCAATTGAGAGTCCAACACCCAATTACCTAGACATAGAAATACTAAACTAGAGAGAACATAGAACATTACCCAAAACCCGGAAATAATAAATCAAACACCCTTCTAAACAAACCACCACCCCGAACCACATAAAACAAATACCCTCTGCCACGTCCTGACCAAACTACAATACAAACACCCTCTGCCACGTCCTGACCAAACTACAATAACAAATAACCCCTCTGCCACGTCCTGACCAAACTACAATAACAAATACCCTCTGCCACGTCCTGACCAAACTACAATAACAAATAACCCCTCTGCCACGTCCTGACCAAACTACAATAACAAATACCCCTCTGCCACGTCCTGACCAAACTACAATAACAAATACCCCTCTGCCACGTCCTGACCAAACTACAATAACAAATACCCCTCTGCCACGTCCTGACCAAACTACAATAACAAATAACCCCTCTGCCACGTCCTGACCAAACTACAATAACAAATAACCCTCTGCCACGTCCTGACCAAACTACAATAACAAATACCCCTCTGCCACGTCCTGACCAAACCACATAAAACAAATACCCCTCTGCCACGTCCTGACCAAACTACAATAACAAATACCCCTCTGCCACGTCCTGACCAAACTACAATAACAAATACCCCTCTGCCACGTCCTGACCAAACTACAATAACAAATACCCCTCTGCCACGTCCTGACCAAACTACAATAACAAATACCCCTCTGCCACGTCCTGACCAAACTACAATAACAAATAACCCCTCTGCCACGTCCTGACCAAACTACAATAACAAATACCCCTCTGCCACGTCCTGACCAAACTACAATAACAAATACCCCTCTGCCACGTCCTGACCAAACTACAATAACAAATCCCCTCTGCCACGTCCTGACCAAACTACAATAACAAAATACCCTCTGCCACGTCCTGACCAAACTACAATAACAAATACCCCCTGCGACGTCCTGACCAAACTACAATAACAAATACCCCTCTGCCACGTCCTGACCAAACTACAATAACAAATAACCCCTCTGCCACGTCCTGACCAAACTACAATAACAAATACCCTCTGCCACGTCCTGACCAAACTACAATAACAAATACCCCTCTGCCACGACCTGACCAAACTACAATAACAAATACCCCTCTGCCACGTCCTGACCAAACTACAATAACAAATACCCCTCTGCCACGTCCTGACCAAACTACAATAACAAATACCCTCTGCCACGTCCTGACCAAACTACAATAACAAATATCCCCTATTACTGGTCAGGATGTGACATCCAAGGCATAAGACTGCCTGCTAAATACCCAAACTACCTGCATAGACCCTTTTTTTAAAACTAACTCGCGTACTCAAATATAATAAAAACAAACTCAATGGTGGAAAAAGTACTAAAGATACAAAAGATACATAGAAAATGACTCAAGTAAAAGTGAGTCACCTAGTAAAATACTACTTGAGTAAAAGTCTAAAGGTATTTTGGTTTTAAATATACTGAAGTATCAAAAGTACATTTATAAAAATATCCTTAAGTATCAAAAGTTAAAAAAAATATATGTTTTTTTCAAATTCCTTCTATTAAGCAGAAAAGCACCATTTTCTTGTTTTTATTTTATTTATGGATAGCCAGGGGTACACTCCAGATCAGAGGCAGTAGGGAGGACCAAGGATGTTCTCTGTTTAGTGAGTCCTCCAGATCAGAGGCAGTAGGGATGACCAGGGATGTACTCTGTTTAGTGAGTCCACCAGATCAGAGGCAGTAGGGATAACCAGGGATGTTCTCTGTTTAGTGAGTCCTCCAGATCAGAGGCAGTAGGGATGACCAAGGATGTTCTCTGTTTAGTGAGTCCTCCAGATCAGAGGCAGTAGGGATGACCAGGGATGTTCTCTGTTTAGTGAGTCCACCAGATCAGAGGCAGTAGGGATAACCAGGGATGTTCTCTATTTAGTGAGTCCTCCAGATCAGAGGCTGTAGGGATGACCAGGGATGTTCTCTGTTTAGTGAGTCTTCCAGATCAGAGGCAGTAGGGATGACCAGGGATGTTCTCTGTTTAGTGAGTCCACCAGATCAGAGGCAGTAGGGATAACCAGGGATGTTCTCTGTTTAGTGAGTCCTCCAGATCAGAGGCAGTAGGGACGACCAGGGATGTTCTCTGTTTAGTGAGTCCTCCAGATCAGAGGCAGTAGGGATGACCAGGGATGTTCTCTGTTTAGTGAGTCCTCCAGATCAGAGGCAGTAGGGATGACCAGGGATGTTCTCTGTTTAGTGAGTCCACCAGATCAGAGGCAGTAGGGATAACCAGGGATGTTCTCTGTTTAGTGAGTCCTCCAGATCAGAGGCAGTAGGGATGACCAAGGATGTTCTCTGTTTAGTGAGTCCTCCAGATCAGAGGCAGTAGGGATGACCAGGGATGTTCTCTGTTTAGTGAGTCCACCAGATCAGAGGCAGTAGGGATGACCAGGGATGTTCTCTGTTTAGTGAGTCTTCCAGATCAGAGGCAGTAGGGATGACCAGGGATGTTCTCTGTTTAGTGAGTCCACCAGATCAGAGGCAGTAGGGATGACCAGGGATGTTCTCTGTTTAGTGAGTCCTCCAGATCAGAGGCAGTAGGGACGACCAGGGATGTTCTCTGTTTAGTGAGTCCTCCAGATCAGAGGCAGTAGGGATGACCAGGGATGTTCTCTGTTTAGTGAGTCCTCCAGATCAGAGGCAGTAGGGAGGACCAGGGATGTTCTCTGTTTAGTGAGTCCACCAGATCAGAGGCAGTAGGGATAACCAGGGATGTTCTCTGTTTAGTGAGTCCTCCAGATCAGAGGCAGTAGGGATGACCAGGGATGTTCTCTGTTTAGTGAGTCCACCAGATCAGAGGCAGTAGGGATAACCAGGGATGTTCTCTGTTTAGTGAGTCCTCCAGATCAGAGGCAGTAGGGATGACCAGGGATGTGTCTCTGTTTAGTGAGTCCTCCAGATCAGAGGCAGTAGGGATGACCAGGGATGTTCTCTGTTTAGTGAGTCCTCCAGATCAGAGGCAGTAGGGATGACCAGGGATGTTCTCTGTTTAGTGAGTCCTCCAGATCAGAGGCAGTAGGGATGACCAGGGATGTTCTCTGTTTAGTGAGTCCTCCAGATCAGAGGCAGTAGGGACGACCAGGGATGTTCTCTGTTTAGTGAGTCCTCCAGATCAGAGGCAGTAGGGATGACCAGGGATGTTCTCTGTTTAGTGAGTCCTCCAGATCAGAGGCAGTAGGGATGACCAGGGATGTTCTCTGTTTAGTGAGTCCTCCAGATCAGAGGCAGTAGGGATGACCAGGGATGTTCTCTGTTTAGTGAGTCCTCCAGATCAGAGGCAGTAGGGATGACCAGGGATGTGTCTCTGTTTAGTGAGTCCTCCAGATCAGAGGCAGTAGGGATGACCAGGGATGTTCTCTGTTTAGTGAGTCCTCCAGATCAGAGGCAGTAGGGATGACCAGGGATGTTCTCTGTTTAGTGAGTCCTCCAGATCAGAGGCAGTAGGGATGACCAGGGATGTGTCTCTGTTTAGTGAGTCCTCCAGATCAGAGGCAGTAGGGATGACCAGGGATGTTCTCTGTTTAGTGAGTCCTCCAGATCAGAGGCAGTAGGGATGACCAGGGATGTTCTCTGTTTAGTGAGTCCTCCAGATCAGAGGCAGTAGGGATGACCAGGGATGTTCTCTGTTTAGTGAGTCCTCCAGATCAGAGGCAGTAGGGATGACCAGGGATGTGTCTCTGTTTAGTGAGTCCTCCAGATCAGAGGCAGTAGGGATGACCAGGGATGTTCTCTGTTTAGTGAGTCCTCCAGATCAGAGGCAGTAGGGATGACCAGGGATGTGTCTCTGTTTAGTGAGTCCTCCAGATCAGAGGCAGTAGGGATGACCAGGGATGTTCTCTGTTTAGTGAGTCCTCCAGATCAGAGGCAGTAGGGATGATCAGGGATGTTCTCTGTTTAGTGAGTCCTCCAGATCAGAGGCAGTAGGGATGACCAGGGATGTTCTCTGTTTAGTGAGTCCTCCAGATCAGAGGCAGTAGGGATGACCAGGGATGTGTCTCTGTTTAGTGAGTCCTCCAGATCAGAGGCAGTAGGGATGACCAGGGATGTTCTCTGTTTAGTGAGTCCTCCAGATCAGAGGCAGTAGGGATGACCAGGGATGTTCTCTGTTTAGTGAGTCCTCCAGATCAGAGGCAGTAGGGATGACCAGGGATGTTCTCTGTTTAGTGAGTCCTCCAGATCAGAGGCAGTAGGGATGACCAGGGATGTTCTCTGTTTAGTGAGTCCTCCAGATCAGAGGCAGTAGGGATGACCAGGGATGTGTCTCTGTTTAGTGAGTCCTCCAGATCAGAGGCAGTAGGGATGACCAGGGATGTTCTCTGTTTAGTGAATCCTCCAGATCAGAGGCAGTAGGGATGACCAGGGATGTTCTCTGTTTAGTGAGTCCTCCAGATCAGAGGCAGTAGGGACGACCAGGGATGTTCTCTGTTTAGTGAGTCCTCCAGATCAGAGGCAGTAGGGATGACCAGGGATGTTCTCTGTTTAGTGAGTCCTCCAGATCAGAGGCAGTAGGGATGACCAGGGATGTTCTCTGTTTAGTGAGTCCTCCAGATCAGAGGCAGTAGGGATGACCAGGGATGTGTCTCTGTTTAGTGAGTCCTCCAGATCAGAGGCAGTAGGGATGACCAGGGATGTGTCTCTGTTTAGTGAGTCCTCCAGATCAGAGGCAGTAGGGACGACCAGGGATGTTCTCTGTTTAGTGAGTCCTCCAGATCAGAGGCGGTAGGGATGACCAGGGATGTTCTCTGTTTAGTGAGTCCTCCAGATCAGAGGCAGTAGGGATGACCAGGGATGTTCTCTGTTTAGTGAGTCCTCCAGATCAGAGGCAGTAGGGATGACCAGGGATGTTCTCTTGACAAGTTGGTGAATTAGACCATTTTCTGTCCTGTTAAGCATTCAAAATATAAGGAGTGGAAAGTACATCATTTTCCTTAGGAATGTAGTGAAGTTAAAAGTAGTCAACAATCCTCACACACACACACACACACACACACACACACACACACACACACACACACACACACACACACTGGACTCTACCCACATTCTCTCACACACACACACACACACACACACACACACACACACACACACACACACACACACACACACATGGACTCTACCCACATTCTCACACACACCCTCACACACACACACACACACACACACACACACACACACACACACACACGGACTCTACCTACCCCCCCCCCACACACACACACACACACATTACTGTCTATCTATCCTGTTGTCTAGACACTTTACCCCTACCTACAGTAAACTGCTGTTACTGTCTATTATCTATCCTTTACCCCTACCTACAGTATACTGCTGTTACTGTCTATTATCTATCCTTTACCCCTACCTACAGTATACTGCTGTTACCGTCTATTATCTATCCAACCACACCTACAGTTTGCTGTTACTGTCTATTATCTATCCTTTACCCCTACCTACAGTATACTGCTGTTACTGTCTATTATCTATCCTTTACCCCTACCTACAGTATACTGCTGTTACTGTCTATTATCTATCCTTTACCCCTACCTACAGTATACTGCTGTTACTGTCTATTATCTATCCTTTACCCCTACCTACAGTATACCGCTGTTACTGTCTATTATCTATCCTTTACCCCTACCTACAGTATACTGCTGTTACTGTCTATTATCTATCCTTTACCCCTACCTACAGTATACTGCTGTTACTGTCTATTATCTATCCTTAGTTACATTACCCCTACCAATATGTAGATATCTACCTGAATTACCTCGTACCCCTGCACATCATCTTGATACTGGTACTCCATGTATATAGCCATGTTATTTTCATTCGTTATTCACTGTGTATTTATTACTTGTGTCACTATTTCAATTGTATTTTTTATTTTTAACTCTGCATTGTTGGAAAAGGACTTGTAAGTAAGCATTTCACTGTTTGAATACAGCTGTTGTTTATGAAGCATGTGACTAATAACATATATATCGTCCAGTTGGCACCACTTCCTGCTAAAACACTTCCTGCTTTACTCTGATTGGACATATACAAACACAGCACTGTCCTTTCCTTCCACCCCCTTCTTCTTGATTTGATTGTTTGCTTTTCCTTCTCAGGTTTGATGGGATTGGTGAGAAAGTAAAGGATTGTCGTTCAATGAAACGTCTCATTCAAGGACATGTGACAGGAAGCAGGACCACTACTGATAGTAATAGTGCACTGTTTACAATATCGTAACAAAAAAAATTAAACAAACACAATGAAAAGAAAGTTGAAAAAGCACCTCAAAGCTAAAGCCTATTGCACATGTTTTTATTTCATACAAAAATGTAGGATATACAGATTAGTTGAAACAAATACATAAACATTATGAATGTACTACTGAAAAACAACGTGCAGCCAACTCAGTCTCAAAGACATTCTCTATTGTCAATCTGCTGTTTTATACAGTATCCATAGAAGTCCACGGGAAAAGTCTATATATATATATATATATATGCATCCCCAATGGCACCCGATTCCCTATATAGTGCACTACTTTTGACCAGAGCCCTATGGCGCTATATAGAGAATAGAGTGCCATTTGGGATGCATGTTATTAACGATCGTTAGATCAATCCATTCTCTTCTTCTCTTAATGTTTTAAGACCTTTAACTTTAACCTGATCACAGGTCACACATAGACTTCACTAGGAGATTATTTTATAACCTAAAAGTGCCTGAACAAATATAATGGGACAGCATATACAGGGAATTCAGAAAGTATCCAGACCACTTGACATTTTCTACATTTTGTTACGTTACAGTCTTACGCTAAAATTAATTAAATTGTTTTTTTTTCCCCCCTCATCAATCTACACACAATATCCCATAATGACCAAGCAAAAAAATGGTTCTTAGAAATGTTTGCAAAAAAATTATAAAACTGAAATATCTTATTTACATAAGTACTCAGATCCTTTACAGCCTCCAGTCTTCTTGGATATGACGCTACAAGCTTGGCACACCTGTATTTGGGGAGTTTCTCCCTTTCTTCTCTGCAGATCCTCTCAAGCTCTGTCAGGTTGGATGGGGAGCGTTGCTGCACAGCTATTTTCAGGTCTCTCCGGAGATGTTCGATCGGGTTCAAGTCCGGGATCTATCTGGGCCACTCAAGGACATTCAGAGACCTGTCCCGAAGCCACTCCTGCGTTGTCTTGGCTGTGTGCTTAGGGTCGTTGTCCTGTTGGAAGGTGAACCTTCGCCCCAGTCTGAGGTCCTGAGCGCTCTGGAGCAGGTTTTCATCAAGGATCTCTCTGTAATTTCCTCCGTTCATCTTTCCCTCGATCCTGACCAGTCTCCCAGTCCCTGCCGCTGAAAAACATCCCCACAGCATGATGCTGCCACCACCATGCTTCACCGTAAGGATGGTGCCAGGTTTCCTCCAGACGTGACGCTTGGCATTCAGGCCAAAGGGTTCAATCTTGGTTTCATCAGACCAGAGAATATTTTATCTTAAGGTCTGAGAGTCCATTAGGTGCCTTTTGGCAAACTCCAAGCGGGCTGTCATGTGCCTTTTACTGAGAAGTGGCTTCCGTCTGGCCACTCTACCATAAAGGCCTGATTGGTGGAGTGCTGCAGAGATGATTGTCCTTCTGGAAGGTTCTCCAATCTCCACAGAGGAACTCTGGAGCTCTGTCAGAGTGACCATCGGGTTCTTGGCCACCTCCCTCACCAAGGCCCTTCTCCCCCAATTGCTCAGTTTGGCCGGAAGTCCAGCTCTGGGAAGAGTCTTGGTGGTTCCAAACTTCTTCCATTTAAGAATGATGGAGGCCACTGTGTTCTTGGAAACATTCAATGCTGCAGAATTATTTAGTACCCTTCCCCAGATCTGTGCCTCGACACAATCCTGTCTCGGAGCTCTACGGACAATTCCTTCAACCTCATGGCTTGGTTTTTGCTCTGACATGCACTGTCAACTGTGGGACCTTATATAGACAGGTGTGTGCCTTTTCCAAATCATGTCCAATCAATATAATTTACCACAGGTGGACTCCAATCAAGTTGTAGAAACATCTCAAGGATGATCAATGGAAACAGGATGCACCTGAGCTCAATTTCAAGTCTCAATGCAAAGGGTCTGAATACTTACGTAAATAAGGTAAGTATGTTTTAAATAAATTTGCAAAAACTTTTAAAAACCTGTTTTCGATTCATCATTATGGGTTATTGTGTGTATATTGATGAGGAAAATGTTTTATTTACTCCATTTTAGAATAAGGCTGTAACGTAACAAAATGTGGAAGAAGTGAAGGGGTCTGAATACTTTCCGAATGCGCTCTATAACGGAACAGAGTGGCTTACAAAAGTATTCATCCCCCTTGGCATTTTTCCTATTTTGTTGCCTTACAACCTGGAATTACATTTTATTTTTTGGGGGGGTTTGTATCATTTGATTTACACAACATGCCTACCAACATGAAGATGCAAAATAATTTTTCTTGTGAAACACACAAAAAAATAAGACAAAAAGACAGAAAACTTGAGCGTGCATAACTATTCACCCCCCCAAAGTCAATACTTTGTAGAGCCACCTTTGCAGCAACTACAGCTGCAAGTCTCTTGGGGTATGTCTCTATAAGCTTGGCACATCTAGCCACCCATTCTTCAAGGCAAAACTGCTCCAGCTCCTTCAAGTTGGATGGGTTCCTGCTGGTGTACAGCAATCTTTAAGTCATAACACAGATTCTCAATTGGATTGAGGTCTGGGCTTTGACTAGGCCATTCCAAGACATTTAAATGTTTCCCCTTAAACCACTTGTGTGTTGCTTTAGCAGTATGCTTAGGGTCATTGTCCTGCTGGAAGGCGAACCTCCGTCCCAGTCTCAAATCTCTGGAAGACTGAAACAGGTTTCCCTCAATAATTTCCCTGTATTTAGCGCCATCCGTCATTCCTTCAATTCTGACCAGTTTCCCGGTCCTTGCCGATGGAAAAACATCCCCACAGCATGATGCTTCCAACACCATCCTTCACTGTGGGGATGGTTTTCTCGGGGTGATGAGAGGTGTTGGGTTTGCACCAGACATAGTGTTTTCCTTGATGTCCAAAAAGCAACATTTTTGTCTCATCTGACCAGAGTACCTTCTTCCATATGTTTGGGGAGTTTCCCACATGCCTTTTGGCGAAAACCAAATGTGTTTGCTTGTTTTTTTTCTTTAAGCAATGGCTTCAGGGTTATCTTTGGTCTCTTCGTTGCCTCTCTGATTAATGCCCTCCTTGCCTGGTCCGTGAGTTTTGGTGGGCGGCCCTCTCTTGGCAGGTTTGTTGTGGTGCAATATTATTTCCATTTTTTAATAATGGATTTAATCGTGCTCTGTGGGATGCTCAAAGTTTCTGATATTTGTTTATAACCCAACCCTGATCTGTACTTCTCCACAACTTTGTCCCTGACCTGTTTGGAGAGCTCCTTGGTCTTCATGTTGCCCCTTGCTTAGTGGTGTTGCAGACTCTGGGACCTTTCAGAACAGGTGTATATATATATATACTGAGATCATGTGACACTTAAAGTCCACCTGTGTGCAAAGTAACTAATAATGTGACTTCTGAAGGTAATTGGTTGCACCAGATCTTACTTAGCGGCTTCATAGCAAAGGGGGTGAATACATATGAACACACCATTTTGTATTTTTTGAAACAAGTAAAAAAAAAAAAATCATTTCACTTCACCAATTTCGACTAGTTTGTGTTTATGTCCATTACATGAAATCCTAATAAAAAAATCAATTTAAATTACAGGTTGTAATGCAACAAAATAGGGAAAAACGCCAAGGGGGATGAAATACTTGTGCAAGGCCCTGTATATAATGGAACAGCATTGCTCTAGCCTAGCTAGGTTTGGTTTAAAGCAAGTTCTTTCAAAAGTAAAGAAAAGTTGAGAAGAGAACATCTACATCATAACTTTTAGATAATGGCCATTCCCGTGTGGCTCAGTTGGTAGAGCATGGTGTGTGCAACGCCAGGGTTGTGGGTTCGATTCCCACGGGGGGGCCAGAACAAAAATAAATAAATAAATGTATGAAATGTATGCATTCACTACTGTAAGTCGCTCTGGATAAGAGCGTCTGATAAATGACGTAAACGTAATAATGCTTCTTTCTTGCATTTTCATATAGTTTCTTCTTCTCCTGAATGGTAACCAGGAAATTAAAGCATGCTGCCATTGGGGCTCTGGGGAAAAGGTAGTGTATTATATATAGAGAAATAGGGTCAATTTGAGACACAGCTGTGTAGCCTTCTGTAGACGCAGTCCTTCTCTGGCCACAACATCCTCTGCGGGTTTCTTAAAATCGGAAATAGCCAGCGTAATTAATATGCGGGTGTAAGGCATCTGCTACCTGTCCCAGACCTGCTGTTTTCAACTCTCTAGAGACAGCAGGAGCGGTAGAGATACTCTCAAAGATCGGCTATGAAAAAGCCAACTGACACTTTTGTGTTACTGACTTGTTGCACCCTCGACAACTACTATGATTATTATTATTTGACCCTGCTGGTCATTTATGAACATTTGAACATCTTGGCCATGTTCTGTTATAATCTCCACCCGGCACAGCCAGAAGAGGACTGGCCACCCTCATAGCCTGGTTCCCTACTGGCCACCCCTCATAGCCTGGTTCCTCTCTAGGTTTCTTCCTAGGTTCTGGCCTTTCTAGGGAGTTTTTCCTAGCCACCCCTCATAGCCTGGTTCCTCTCTAGGCTGCCGCCTTTCTCTCTTGAGTTTTCCTAGCCACCCCTCGCTGGTTCCTCTCTAGGTTTCTTCCTAGGTTCTGGCCTTTCTAGGGAGTTTTTCCTAGCCACCGTGCTTCTACACCTGCATTGCTTGCTGTTTGGGGGGTTTTAGGCTGGGTTTCTGTACAGCACTTTGAGATATCAGCTGATGTACGAAGGGCTATATAAATACATTTGATTTGATTTTGATTTGATGCACCCTAATTTGTTCAAGTCCCCGAAGTAGCTGGTCACATAAGAGTTAGTTAGTAGTCAGCTATTTGGCTATGAGCTGGTGCTTATGAACACCCCTTCCCTTTCATCTAGCCAGTCCCTCTACCCACACACCCAGGGGTCAGGGTTCACAGGCAGGTCATGCCAGGGTCACAGGGGTCAGAAGTCATGGCAGCAGCATCCTTGTTGTTCTTGTTGTTCACCTCGCCCACCAGGGTATCCGTGGAGACCACCCAGGTGGTGGGACGCCACCTCTTCAGGGAGTAAGGTGTCTTGACGCGGCGTTTGATCTTGTCACCTGACCCTCCGTGGTCACCCGGTGACGAGCCATCACCTGGGAGGAGACAGACAGACAGGTGTTACTAGGGATACAGGCATCTAGTACACCGAGGTCTTTTACGACGAGTCTCAAATGGCATCAATACAAAGCAGCAGAGTGGAGAATGACACGTCCATACAAAGCAGCAGAGTGGAGAATGACACGTCCATACAAAGCAGCAGAGTGGAGAATGACACGTCCATACAAAGCAGCAGAGTGGAGAATGACACGTCCATACAAAGCAGCAGAGTGGAGAATGACACGTCCATACAAAGCAGCAGAGTGGAGAATGACACATCCATACAAAGCAGCAGAGTGGAGAATGACACGTCCATGCAAAGCAGCAGAGTGGAGAATGACACGTCCATACAAAGCAGCAGAGTGGAGAATGACACGTCCATTCATCCAGTCCCAGAATGCTGCTCTCTAGTGATAGTGTTAAATGTACCACTGCTGAAAGTATTTGTCACACACGCACACACTCCCGCTTACGCACACACACCACACACACACATGCATGCACGCACACACACACCCACACACTCCTTGGCGACAAAAGACCAGTAATCACAGGAAACACATTGCAGTGTGCCCTTTCCAGACCAAACAAGCATTAAACTAAAACACTGCTGGCTGTTTGAATAACAACACAATGTCTTATTGTCCCGCTCTCAGCAACACACCTCTAGAACATAGCCTGGTCTCAGATCTGTACTAGGTCAGATATCCTGCTCTCAGCAACACACCTCTAGAACATAGCCTGGTCTCAGATCTGTACTAGGTCAGATATCCCACTCTCAGCAACACACCTCTAGAACATAGCCTGGTCTCAGATCTGTACTAGGTCAGATATCCCACTCTCAGCAACACACCTCTAGAACATAGCCTGGTCTCAGATCTGTACTAGGTCAGATATCCCACTCTCAGCAACACACCTCTAGAACATAGCCTGGTCTCAGATCTGTACTAGGTCAGATATCCCACTCTCAGCAACACACCTCTAGAACATAGCCTGGTCTCAGATCTGTACTAGGTCAGATATCCCGCTCTCAGCAACACACCTCTAGAACATAGCCTGGTCTCAGATCTGTACTAGGTCAGATATCCCACTCTCAGCAACACACCTCTAGAACATAGCCTGGTCTCAGATCTGTACTAGGTCAGATATCCCACTCTCAGCAACACACCTCTAGAACATAGCCTGGTCTCAGATCTGTACTAGGTCAGATATCCCACTCTCAGCAACACACCTCTAGAACATAGCCTGGTCTCAGATCTGTACTAGGTCAGATATCCCACTCTCAGCAACACACCTCTAGAACGTGGAAACACCAAATAGTCATTACATTTACATTTTAGTCATTTAGCAGACGCTCTTATCCAGAGCGACTTACAGTAGTGAATGCATACATTTCATACATTTTTTTACATACTGGTCCCCCATGGGAATCGAACCCACAACCCTGGTGTTGCAAACACCATGCTCTACCAACTGAGCCACACGGGACCATCTGGCTACTAGTCTTGTTGTGATTGACCTGTGTTACTGTACTAGGTCAGACGTAGCCTGGTCTCAGATCTGTACTAGGTCAGACGTAGCCTGGTCTCAGATCTGTACTAGGTCAGACGTAGCCTGGTCTCAGATCTGTACTCGGTCAGACGTAGCCTGGTCTCAGATCTGTACTAGGTCAGACGTAGCCTGGTCTCAGATCTGTACTAGGTCAGACGTAGCCTGGTCTCAGATCTGTACTCGGTCAGACGTAGCCTGGTCTCAGATCTGTACTAGGTCAGACGTAGCCTGGTCTCAGATCTGTACTAGGTCAGACTTAGCCTGGTCTCAGATCTGTACTAGGTCAGACGTAGCCTGGTCTCAGATCTGTACTAGGTCAGACGTAGCCTGGTCTCAGATCTGTGGACCCTGGTCATAAGTAACATCCTGTACTGAAAAAAAAATGTAAAGTGTTGGTCCGATATTTCATGAGCTGAAACAACAGATCCCAGAAAAATTCCATACGCAAAAAAAGCTTAATAGTCTCAAATTTTGTGCACAAATTAGTTTACATCCCAGTTAGTGAGCATTTCTCCTTTGCCAAGATAATCCATCCACCTGACAGGTGTGGCATATCAAGAAGATGATTAAACAGCAGGATCATTACACAGGTGCACCTTGTGCTGGGGACAATAGAAGGCCACTCTAAAATGTGCAGCTTTGTCATACAACACAATGCCACAGATGTCTCAAATTGAGGGGGCGTGTAGTTGGAATGCTGACTGCCCAACTGAGCTGTTGCCAGAGAATTTAATGTTAATTTCTCTACCATAAGCCGCCACCAAAGTCGATTTCAGGAATTTGGCAGTACATCCAACTACCCTTGAAACTGCAGACTACGAGTTACCATGCCAGCCCAGGATCTTCACATCCAGCTTCTTCGACTGGGGGATTGTCTGAGGAGGGGAGTGCTGAGTATTAAAGCCCTTATGTGGGGAAAAACTCATTCTGACAGGCTGGACCTGGCTCCTCAGTGGCTGGACCTGGCTCCCCGGTGGCTGGGCCTGGCTCCCCAGTGGCTGGACCTGGCTCCCCAGTGGCTGGACCTGGCTCCCCAGTGGCTGGACCTGGCTCCCCAGTGGGTGGGCCTGGCTCCCCAGAGTCACCTGGCTGAGATCTCCTCACAGCTATAGAGTCACCTGGCTGAGATCTCCTCACAGCTATAGAGTCACCTGGCTGAGATCTCACAGTTATAGACTCACCTGGCTGAGATCTCCTCACAGCTATAGAGTCACCTGGCTGAGATCTCCTCACAGCTATAGAGTCACCTGGCTGAGATCTCCTCACAGCTATAGAGTCACCTGGCTGAGATCTCCTCACAGCTATAGAGTCACCTGGCTGAGATCTCCTCACAGCTATAGAGTCACCTGGCTGAGATCTCCTCACAGCTATAGAGTCACCTGGCTGAGATCTCCTCACAGCTATAGAGTCACCTGGCTGAGATCTCCTCACAGCTATAGAGTCACCTGGCTGAGATCTCCTCACAGCTATAGAGTCACCTGGCTGAGATCTCCTCACAGCTATAGAGTCACCTGGCTGAGATCTCCTCACAGCTATAGAGTCACCTGGCTGAGATCTCCTCACAGCTATAGAGTCACCTGGCTGAGATCTCCTCACAGCTATAGAGTCACCTGGCTGAGATCTCCTCACAGCTATAGAGTCACCTGGCTGAGATCTCCTCACAGCTATAGAGTCACCTGGCTGAGATCTCCTCACAGCTATAGAGTCACCTGGCTGAGATCTCCTCACAGCTATAGAGTCACCTGGCTGAGATCTCCTCACAGTTATAGAGTCACCTGGCTGAGATCTCCTCACAGTTATAGAGTCACCTGGCTGAGATCTCCTCACAGCTATAGAGTCACCTGGCTGAGATCTCCTCACAGCTATAGAGTCACCTGGCTGAGATCTCCTCACAGCTATAGAGTCACCTGGCTGAGATCTCCTCACAGCTATAGAGTCACCTGGCTGAGATCTCCTCACAGCTATAGAGTCACCTGGCTGAGATCTCCTCACAGCTATAGAGTCACCTGGCTGAGATCTCCTCACAGCTATAGAGTCACCTGGCTGAGATCTCCTCACAGCTATAGAGTCACCTGGCTGAGATCTCCTCACAGCTATAGAGTCACCTGGCTGAGATCTCCTCACAGCTATAGAGTCACCTGGCTGAGATCTCCTCACAGCTATAGAGTCACCTGGCTGAGATCTCCTCACAGCTATAGAGTCACCTGGCTGAGATCTCCTCACAGCTATAGAGTCACCTGGCTGAGATCTCCTCACAGCTATAGAGTCACCTGGCTGAGATCTCCTCACAGCTATAGAGTCACCTGGCTGAGATCTCCTCACAGCTATAGAGTCACCTGGCTGAGATCTCCTCACAGCTATAGAGTCACCTGGCTGAGATCTCCTCACAGCTATAGAGTCACCTGGCTGAGATCTCCTCACAGCTATAGAGTCACCTGGCTGAGATCTCCTCACAGCTATAGAGTCACCTGGCTGAGATCTCCTCACAGCTATAGAGTCACCTGGCTGAGATCTCCTCACAGCTATAGAGTCACCTGGCTGAGATCTCCTCACAGCTATAGAGTCACCTGGCTGAGATCTCCTCACAGCTATAGAGTCACCTGGCTGAGATCTCCTCACAGCTATAGAGTCACCTGGCTGAGATCTCCTCACAGCTATAGAGTCACCTGGCTGAGATCTCCTCACAGCTATAGAGTCACCTGGCTGAGATCTCCTCACAGCTATAGAGTCACCTGGCTGAGATCTCCTCACAGCTATAGAGTCACCTGGCTGAGATCTCCTCACAGCTATAGAGTCACCTGGCTGAGATCTCCTCACAGCTATAGAGTCACCTGGCTGAGATCTCCTCACAGCTATAGAGTCACCTGGCTGAGATCTCCTCACAGCTATAGAGTCACCTGGCTGAGATCTCCTCACAGCTATAGAGTCACCTGGCTGAGATCTCCTCACAGCTATAGAGTCACCTGGCTGAGATCTCCTCACAGCTATAGAGTCACCTGGCTGAGATCTCCTCACAGCTCATCTCTATATTCTACTGTATCTTTATCAACTCTATGGAATTTCCTTCCCTTCCCTTCCCACATCCAATCCAAACACTTCGGTTGAGTCGTAAATGGCATCCTATTCCCTATACAGTGCACTACTTTAGACCAGGGCCCTATGGCACCCTATTCCCTATATAGTGCACTACTTTAGACCAGGGCCCTATGGCACCCTATTCCCTATACAGTGCATTACTTTAGACCAGGGCCCTATGGCACCTTATTCCCTATATAGTGCACTACTTTAGACCAGGGCCCTATGGCACCCTATTCCCTATGTAGTGCAAACAATCAATCACATTTATTTATAAACCTCTTTTTACATCAACGGGAGAAGAAACCTAGAGAGGAACCAGGCCTTTTCTGGCTGTGGCGGGTGGAGAGGAACCAGGCCTTTTCTGGCTGTGGCGGGTGGAGAGGAACCAGGCCTTTTCTGGCTGTGGCGGGTGGAGAGGAACCAGGCCTTTTCTGGCTGTGGCGGGTGGAGAGGAACCAGGCCTTTTCTGGCTGTGGCGGGTGGAGAGGAACCAGGCCTTTTCTGGCTGTGGCGGGTGGAGAGGAACCAGGCCTTTTCTGGCTGTGGCGGGTGGAGAGGAACCAGGCCTTTTCTGGCTGTGGCGGGTGGAGAGGAACCAGGCCTTTTCTGGCTGTGGCGGGTGGAGAGGAACCAGGCCTTTTCTGGCTGTGGCGGGTGGAGAGGAACCAGGCCTTTTCTGGCTGTGGCGGGTGGAGAGGAACCAGGCCTTTTCTGGCTGTGGCGGGTGGAGAGGAACCAGGCCTTTTCTGGCTGTGGCGGGTGGAGAGGAACCAGGCCTTTTCTGGCTGTGGCGGGTGTAAATTATAACAGATCGCTCTTCAAGATGTACAAACGTTCATAGATGACCAGCAGGGTCAAATAATAATCACAGTGGTTTTATAGATAGATAGATAGATAGATAGATAGATAGATAGATAGATAGATAGATAGATAGATAGATAGATAGATAGATAGATAGATAGATAGATAGATAGATAGATAGATAGATAGATAGATAGATAGATAGATAGATAGATAGATAGATAGATAGATAGATAGATAGATACTATAGATAGATAGATAGATAGATAGATAGATAGATAGATAGATAGATAGATAGATAGATAGATAGATAGATAGATAGATAGATAGATAGATAGATAGATAGATAGATAGATAGATAGATAGATAGATAGATAGATACTATAGATAGATAGATAGATAGATAGATAGATAGATAGATAGATAGATAGATAGATAGATAGATAGATAGATAGATAGATAGATAGATAGATAGATACTATAGATAGATAGATAGATACTATAGATAGATAGATAGCTATAGATAGATAGATAGATAGATAGATAGATAGATAGATAGATAGATAGATAGATAGATAGATAGATAGATAGATAGATAGATAGATAGATAGATAGATAGATAGATAGATGATAGATAGATAGATAGATAGATAGATAGATAGATAGATAGATAGATAGATAGATAGATAGATAGATAGATAGATAGATAGATAGATACTATAGATACTATAGATAGATAGATAGATACTATAGATAGATAGATAGATACTATAGATAGATAGATAGATAGATAGATAGATAGATAGATAGATAGATAGATAGATAGATAGATAGATAGATAGATAGATAGATAGATAGATAGATAGATAGATAGATAGATAGATAGATAGATAGATAGATAGATGTGTTCTCTTATCACCTGAGCAGCTGTTGTGTGAAGAGAAGGAGGCAGAGAGGTCCAGGGAGCAGGGTCTCTCAGGTCGTCTGGGTTTGGGCTGTCGGAGCTGGGCAGCCTCCTGGTGTACAGGGGCCTCCTGCTGGGGCTCTGGGACTGTTGTTGCTGATATAGGGGCAAAGACAGCGAGACTGACAGAGATAGGGGGAGTGACAGGGGCAGGGACAGGAGTAACAGAGGCAGTGACAGGGGGAGTGACAGAGACAGGTTTAGGGGTGGGGACAGAGACAGGTTTAGGGGTAGGGACAGAGACAGGTTTAGGGGTGGGGGTAGGGACAGAGACAGGTTTAGGGGTGGGGGTAGAGACAGAGACAGGTTTAGGGGTAGGGACGGAGACAGGTTTAGGGGTGGGGGTAGGGACAGAGACAGGTTTAGGGGTGAGGGTAGGGACAGAGACAGGTTTCGGGGTGGGGGTAGGGACAGAGACAGGTTTAGGGGTAGGGACAGAGACAGGTTTAGGGGTGAGGGTAGGGACAGAGACAGGTTTAGGGGTGAGGGTAGGGACAGAGACAGGTTTAGGGGTAGGGACAGAGACAGGTTTAGGGGTGAGGGTAGGGACAGAGACAGGTTTAGGGGTGAGGGTAGGGACAGAGACAGGTTTAGGGGTAGGGACAGAGACAGGTTTAGGGGTGGGGGTAGGGACAGAGACAGGTTTAGGGGTGGGGGTAGGGACAGAGACAGGTTTAGGGGTGAGGGTAGGGACAGAGACAGGTTTAGGGGTAGGGGGAGGGACAGAGACAGGTTTAGGGGTGGGGGTAGGGACAGAGACAGGTTTAGGGGTGAGGGTAGGGACAGAGACAGGTTTAGGGGTGGGGACAGAGACAGGTTTAGGGGTGAGGGTAGGGACAGAGAGAGGTTTAGGGGTGGGGGTGGGGGTAGGGACAGAGACAGGTTTAGGGGTGGGGGTAGGGACAGAGACAGGTTTAGGGGTGAGGGTAGGGACAGAGACAGGTTTAGGGGGTGGGGGTAGGGACAGAGACAGGTTTAGGGGTGGGGGTAGGGACAGAGACAGGTTTAGGGGTAGGGACGGAGACAGGTTTAGGGGTGGGGGTAGGGACAGAGACAGGTTTAGGGGTGAGGGTAGGGACAGAGACAGGTTTAGGGGTGGGGGTAGGGACAGAGACAGGTTTAGGGGTAGGGACAGAGACAGGTTTAGGGGTGAGGGTAGGGACAGAGACAGGTTTAGGGGTGAGGGTAGGGACAGAGACAGGTTTAGGGGTAGGGACAGAGACAGGTTTAGGGGTGAGGGTAGGGACAGAGACAGGTTTAGGGGTGAGGGTAGGGACAGAGACAGGTTTAGGGGTAGGGACAGAGACAGGTTTAGGGGTGGGGGTAGGGACAGAGACAGGTTTAGGGGGTGGGGGTAGGGACAGAGACAGGTTTAGGGGTGAGGGTAGGGACAGAGACAGGTTTAGGGGTAGGGGGAGGGACAGAGACAGGCTTAGGGGTGGGGGTAGGGACAGAGACAGGTTTAGGGGTGAGGGTAGGGACAGAGACAGGTTTAGGGGTGGGGACAGAGACAGGTTTAGGGGTGAGGGTAGGGACAGAGAGAGGTTTAGGGGTGGGGGTGGGGGTAGGGACAGAGACAGGTTTAGGGGTGGGGGTAGGGACAGAGACAGGTTTAGGGGTGAGGGTAGGGACAGAGACAGGTTTAGGGGTGGGGGTAGGGACAGAGACAGGTTTAGGGGTGGGGGTAGGGACAGAGACAGGTTTAGGGGTGGGGGTAGGGACAGAGACAGGTTTAGGGGTGGGGGTAGGGACAGAGACAGGTTTAGGGGTGGGGGTAGGGACAGAGACAGGTTTAGGGGTGGGGGTAGGGACAGAGACAGGTTTAGGGGTAGGGACAGAGACAGGTTTAGGGGTAGGGACAGAGACAGGTTTAGGGGTGGGGGTAGGGACAGAGACAGGTTTAGGGGTGGGGGTAGGGACAGAGACAGGTTTAGGGGTAGGGACAGAGACAGGTTTAGGGGTGGGGGTAGGGACAGAGACAGGTTTAGGGGTGGGGGTAGGGACAGAGACAGGTTTAGGGGTAGGGACAGAGACAGGTTTAGGGGTGGGGGTAGGGACAGAGACAGGTTTAGGGGTAGGGACAGAGACAGGTTTAGGGGTGGGGGTAGGGACAGAGACAGGTTTAGGGGTGGGGGTAGGGACAGAGACAGGTTTAGGGGTGGGGGTAGGGACAGAGACAGGTTTAGGGGTGGGGGTAGGGACAGAGACAGGATTAGGGGTGAGGGTAGGGGTAGGGACAGAGACAGGTTTAGGGGTAGGGACAGAGACAGGTTTAGGGGTGGGGGTAGGGACAGAGACAGGTTTAGGGGTGGGGGTAGGGACAGAGACAGGATTAGGGGTGGGGGTAGGGACAGAGACAGGATTAGGGGTGAGGGTAGGGACAGAGACAGGTTTAGGGGTAGGGACAGAGACAGGTTTAGGGGTGGGGGTAGGGACAGAGACAGGTTTAGGGGTGAGGGTAGGGACAGAGACAGGTTTAGGGGTGGGGGTAGGGACAGAGACAGGTTTAGGGGGGGGTAGGGACAGAGACAGGTTTAGGGGTAGGGACAGAGACAGGTTTAGGGGTGGGGGTAGGGACAGAGACAGGATTAGGGGTGGGGGTAGGGACAGAGACAGGATTAGGGGTGAGGGTAGGGACAGAGACAGGTTTAGGGGTGGGGGTAGGGACAGAGACAGGTTTAGGGGTGGGGGTAGGGACAGAGACAGGTTTAGGGGTAGGGACAGAGACAGGTTTAGGGGGTAGGGACAGAGACAGGTTTAGGGGTGGGGGTAGGGACAGAGACAGGTTTAGGGGTGGGGGTAGGGACAGAGACAGGTTTAGGGGTGGGGGTAGGGACAGAGACAGGTTTAGGGGTAGGGACAGAGACAGGTTTAGGGGTGGGGGTAGGGACAGAGACAGGTTTAGGGGTGAGGGTAGGGACAGAGACAGGTTTAGGGGTGAGGGTAGGGACAGAGACAGGTTTAGGGGTGGGGGTAGGGACAGAGACAGGTTTAGGGGTGGGGGTAGGGACAGAGACAGGTTTAGGGGTGGGGGTAGGGACAGAGACAGGATTAGGGGGTGGGGGTAGGGACAGAGACAGGTTTAGGGGTGGGGGTAGGGACAGAGACAGGTTTAGGGGTGGGGGTAGGGACAGAGACAGGATTAGGGGTAGGGACAGAGACAGGTTTAGGGGTGGGGGTAGGGACAGAGACAGGTTTAGGGGTGAGGGTAGGGACAGAGACAGGTTTAGGGGTGGGGGTAGGGACAGAGACAGGTTTAGGGGGTGGGGGTAGGGACAGAGACAGGATTAGGGGTAGGGACAGAGACAGGTTTAGGGGTGGGGGTAGGGACAGAGACAGGTTTAGGGGTGGGGGTAGGGACAGAGACAGGTTTAGGGGTGGGGGGAGGGACAGAGACAGGTTTAGGGGTGGGGGTAGGGACAGAGACAGGTTTAGGGGTGGGGGTAGGGACAGAGACAGGTTTAGGGGTGGGGGTAGGGACAGAGACAGGTTTAGGGGTAGGGACAGAGACAGGTTTAGGGGTGGGGACAGAGACAAAAGCAAGGGGCTCAGGCCGTGCCTCTACAGGTGGACATGTGATCCCTCTGCTAGCCACGCCCATCACCAGACTGTTATTGTTGTTGTTGTTGTTGGTGCAGCCCGCCAGATGATTGGTTGATCTCTGGTCACATGCTGCGGGCAACTCTCTACTTAGCAAGGGTTCATGTTCATCAGGACTACAGTTGATGTTGAGTCTACTGTCGTCTCCGCTGAGCTGGGTCTGCAACAGGGGGGCTACTCCGCCCACCTCACTCTGGAAGCTCGCCAGATTGGTCATCCCGTACGGAGCCCCGCCTCCAGACGAAGAGGCCACACCTCCGTTCAGATAGCCAATCCCGGTTGTTCCGTTGTTGGTAACGGTAACCAGGTGTGGCTCTGCTACCGGGGAGACCGTGTTCATTTTGGCCACGCCCGTTTCTACCTGCTTCAGGTTAGATTTATGTTTCCCAGACTTTAACCAGGAGGAACCAGACCCCTGCTTGGTCTTGGTGCTGAGTGGTAGGCTGCTAGGCCGCTTGGGGAGGTTCTGCTGTTTGGGCAGGGGGAACATAGTAGCTGGAGGGTCCCCCATCCCACTGGTCCCGTTCCCAGACCCTCCCTGGGCCCCGGCTCCAGTCCCAGTCACCTCCTCAGCCAGCTTGATGAGAGGGTAGAGCAGGGAGGAAGACCTACAGCTGAGGGGGTCTGGAGAAGAGAACTGTTTCTGGCTGTGCTCCATAAGGTTCTCATCAGAAGACTCCTTCAGGTTCTTGTCAACTTCTTTTGGGTCCAGTTTGGTGCTCTCTAAGTCCTCCTGGGTCAGCTGCAGACACACCGGCACCAACACAGCGCCACCTAGTTGTAACAACATAACAAATAAATAATGTATTAACTCAAAATATAAGACAAATAAATACTTTAGTAGCCCTACAAGTACCTGTATATGGGTTGAACATTACCTGTATACGGGTTGAACATTACCTGTATACGGGTTGAACATTACCTGTATACGGGTTGAACATTACCTGTATACGGGTTTAACATTACCTGTATACGGGTGGAACATTACCTGTATACGGGTTGAACATTACCTCTATACGGGTTGAACATTACCTGTATACGGGTTGAACATTACCTGTATACGGGTGGAACATTACCTGTATACGGGTTGAACATTACCTCTATACGGGTTGAACATTACCTCTATACGGGTTGAACATTACCTGTATACGGGTTGAACATTACCTGTATACGGGTGGAACATTACCTGTATACGGGTTGAACATTACCTGTATACGGGTTGAACATTACCTGTATACGGGTTGAACATTACCTGTAGGTTGAACATTACCTGTATACGGGTGGAACATTACCTGTATACGGGTTGAACATTACCTGTATACTGGTTGAACATTACCTGTATACGGGTGGAACATTACCTGTATACGGGTGGAACATTACCTGTATACGGGTTGAACATTACCTGTAGGTTGAACATTACCTGTATACAGGTTGAACATTATCTGTATACGGGTTGAACATTACCTGTAGGTTGAACATTACCTGTATACGGGTTGAACATTACCTGTATACGGGTTGAACATTACCTGTATACGGGTGGAACATTACCTGTATACGGGTTGAACATTACCTCTATACGGGTTGAACATTACCTGTATACGGGTTGAACATTACCTGTATACGGGTGGAACATTACCTGTATACGGGTTGAACATTACCTCTATACGGGTTGAACATTACCTGTATACGGGTTGAACATTACCTGTATACGGGTGGAACATTACCTGTATACGGGTTGAACATTACCTGTATACGGGTTGAACATTACCTGTATACGGGTTGAACATTACCTGTATACGGGTGGAACATTACCTGTATACGGGTGGAACATTACCTGTAGGTTGAACATTACCTGTATACGGGTGGAACATTACCTGTATACGGGTTGAACATTACCTGTATACGGGTTGAACATTACCTGTAGGTTGAACATTACCTGTATACAGGTTGAACATTATCTGTATACGGGTTGAACATTACCTGTAGGTTGAACATTACCTGTATACAGGTTGAACATGATCTGTATACGGGTTGAACGGTACCTCTATACGGGTTGAACATTACCTGTATACGGGTTGAACATTACCTGTATACGGGTTGAACATTACCTGTATACGGGTGGAACATTATCTGTATACGGGTTGAACATTACTTCTATACGGGTTGAACATTACCTGTATACGGGTTGAACATTACCTGTATACGGGTGGAACATTACCTGTATACGGGTTGAACATTACCTGTATACGGGTTGAACATTACCTGTATACGGGTTGAACATTACCTGTATACGGGTGGAACATTACCTGTATACGGGTGGAACATTACCTGTAGGTTGAACATTACCTGTATACGGGTGGAACATTACCTGTATACGGGTTGAACATTACCTGTATACGGGTTGAACATTACCTGTAGGTTGAACATTACCTGTATACAGGTTGAACATTATCTGTATACGGGTTGAACATTACCTGTAGGTTGAACATTACCTGTATACAGGTTGAACATTATCTGTATACGGGTTGAACGGTACCTCTATACGGGTTGAACATTACCTGTATACGGGTTGAACATTACCTGTATACGGGTTGAACATTACCTGTATACGGGTGGAACATTACCTGTATACGGGTTGAACGTTACCTGTATACGGGTTGAACATTACCTGTATACGGGTTGAACATTACCTGTATACGGGTTGAACATTACCTGTATACGGGTTGAACATTACCTGTATACGGGTTGAACATTACCTGTATACGGGATGAACATTACCTGTAGGTTGAACATTACCTGTATACAGGTTGAACATTACCTGTAGGTTGAACATTACCTGTATACGGGTTGAACATTACCTGTAGGTTGAACATAACCTGTATACGGGTTGAACATTACCTGTATACGGGTTGAACATTACCTGTATACGGGTTGAACATTACCTGTATACGGGTTGAACATTACCTCTATACAGGTTGAACATTACCTGTATACGGGTTGAACATTACCTGTATACGGGATGAACATTACCTGTATACGGGTTGAACATTACCTGTATACGGGATGAACTTTACCTGTATACGGGTTGAACATTACCTGTATATGGGTTGAACATTACCTGTATATGGGTTGAACATTACCTGTATACGGGTTGAACATTACCTGTATACGGGTTGAACATTACCTGTAGGTTGAACATTACCTCTATACGGGTTGAACATTACCTGTATACGGGTTGAACATTACCTGTATACGGGTGGAACATTACCTGTATACGGGTTGAACATTACCTGTATACGGGTTGAACATTACCTGTATACGGGTTGAACATTACCTGTATACGGGTTGAACATTACCTGTATACGGGTTGAACATTACCTGTATACGGGATGAACATTACCTGTATACGGGTTGAACATTACCAGAGGTCTGGCTCTGTTTTTCACAGCTCTGTATGGGGTTTTTGACGGACAGCCGTTTTGAATTTGAGCACCAGGCGTGACAAGAATTTCCCCCCCATCCCTCCCTAATGGGGCAACTTCTGCACATGTGTTTCGTTCTGACTGAGGGGACTGAGGGGACTGCAGTAAATAAACAGGACTCCATAAACACTACATCACCAAAAGCTGGTCCAACATTTCATTCTAAATCATGGAAAGGCTTTCCCCAAACTGTTGGAATCACAGAATCATCTAGAATGTCATTGTATGCTGTAGCGTTAAGATTTCCCTTCACTGGAACTAAGGGACCTGAACCATGAAAAACAGCCCCAGGCCATTATTCCTCCTCCACCAAACTTTACAGTTGACACTATGCATTGGGGCAGGTAACGTTCTCCTGGCATCCGCCAAACCCAGATTTGTCCGTCAGACTGCCAGATGGTGAAGTGTGATTCATCACATCATTCATCACTTCAACGCGTTTCCACTGCTCCAGAGTCCAATGAGCTTTACACCACTCCAGCCGACGCTTGGCATTGCGCATGGTGATCTTAGGCTTGTGAGCGGCTGCTCGGCCATGGAAACCCATTTCATGAACCTCCAGACAAACAGTTCTTGTGCTGACGTTGCTTCCAGAGGCAGTTTGTAACTCTGTAGTGAGTGATGCAACCGAGGACAGACGATTTTTATGCGCTATGCAATTCAGCACTCGGCGGGTCCTGTTCTGTGAGCTTGTGTGGCCTACCACTTACCTGCTGAGCCGTTGTTGCTCCTAGACGTTTCCACTTCACAATAACAGCACTTACAGTTGACCGGGGAAAATCTAGCAGGGTAGAAATTTGACGAACTGACTTGTTGGAAAGGTGACATCCTCTGACGGTGCCACGTTGAAAGTCACTGAGCTCTTCAGTACGGGCCATTCTACTGCCAATGTTTGTCTGTGGAGATTGCAATGCTGTGTGCTCGATTTTATACACCTATCAGCAAAGGGTGTGGCTGAAATAGCCGGATCCACTTTGAAGAGGTGTCCACATACTTTTGTATATATAACATATTTCGAAAGAAGAGACGTATTGGATTATAATAAAGCTCCAGACGAGCTTCATTGCCATACAACTCTCCTTCCGTGGCCTCCAACTGCTCTTAAACGCTAGTAAAACTAAATGCATGCTCTTCAACCGATCGCTTCCCGCACCTGCCCGCCCGTCCAGCATCACTACGCTGGACGGTTCTGACTTAGAATATGTGGACAACTACAAATACCTGGGTGTCTGGCTAGACTGTAAACTCTCCTTCCAGACTCACATCAAGCATCTCCAATCCAAAATTAAATCTAGAATTGGCTTCCTATTTCGCAAGAAAGCATCCTTCACTCATGCTGCCAAACATACCCTCGTTAAACTGACTATCCTACCGATCCTCGACTTCGGTGATGTCATCTACAAAATAGCCTCCAACACTCTACTCAACAAGCTGGATGCAGTCTATCACAGTGCCATCCGTTTTGTCACCAAAGCCCCATATACTACCCACCACTGCGACCTGTACGCTCTCGTTGGCTGGCCCTCGTTACATATTCGTCGCCAAACCCATTGGCTCCAGGTCATCTACTAGGTAAAGCCCCCCCTTATCTCAGCTCGCTGGTCACCATAGCAGCACCCACCCGTAGCACGCGCTCCAGCAGGTATATCTCTCTGGTCACCCCCGAAGCCAACTCCTCCTTTGGTCGTCTTTCCTTCCAGTTCTCTGCTGCCAATGACTGGAACGAACTACAAAAATCTCTGAAACTGGAAACACTTGTCTCCCTCACTAGCTTTAAGCACCAGTTGTCAGAGCAGCTCACAGATCACTGCACCTGTACATAGCCCATCTATAATTTAGCCCAAACTACTACCTCTTCCCCTACTGTATTTATTTATTTATTTTGTTCCTTTGCACCCCATTATTTCTATTTCTACTTTGCACTTTCTTCCACTACAAATCTACCATTCCAGTGTTTTACTTGCTATATTGTATTTACTTTGCCACCATGGCCTTTTTTTGCCTTTACCTCCCTTATCTCACCTCATTTGCTCACATTGTATATAGACTTATTTTTCTACTGTATTATTGACTGTATGTTTGTTTTACTCCATGTGTAACTCTGTGTTGTTGTATGTTGTCCAACTGCTTTGCTTTATCTTGGCCAGGTCGCAGTTGTAAATGAGAACTTGTTCTCAACTGGCCTACCTGGTTAAATAAAGGTGAAATAAAATAAAATAAAAATAATAATAAATACCGCAATAAGCCGCAACTTTTTTCCCACGCTTTGAACCTCGCGGCTTAAACAATGACGCGGCTAATATATGGATTTTGAAATGAAAGTGACGAGAGCGACAATGAAAACGATCCAATATCGGATGAAGCAATTCTGAGGCTATTCCACTCCGACACCAAAGGAGATGGTTTCAGTGCACAGGAGAAGGAAGATATTGACCAATGACTTTCTTGGTAGGCTACTGTTTACTGCTAATTTTGTATTTTTTGTTACAAGCCGTGTTTCGTTAAAGCCTGTGTGAAGTTAATTTGTTTCAATGTACCGGTAGGCACCTGCGGCTTATAGACATGTGCGGCTTATTTATGTTCAAAATAATATATATATTTTTTAAATTCAGCGGGTGCGGCTTATATTCAGGTGCGCTCAATAGTCCGGAAATTACGGTAAATACAAGCAAGCCAATCATCCGCGTGTATAAATGTGCACTTCACATTTCCATATCCTAAAACTTCACCAGATGTCATGGAGTCATACCCTGGGTTGTTCTGAACAGAATGAGCCTGTGTTTGTACAGTTACCAAATGACATGGAGTCATACCCTGGATTGTTCTGAACAGAATGAGCCTGTGTTTGTCTACTGTGAAGAAAACTAGCTAGTCACGTTGGCGATATAACAGACTTTCAAATGATGCCCGCCTGACCCGGACTGTGATTTATAACGGGATGTATTTTGGATCGCGTGTAAACAACTACCGGTGTGTTCGCTCTAGTTCATAAAACGGCCCAGCGAGGAGAGATCAACAAGACAACTTGTAGTAGAAGATGACTTGACTCCTTGAGTCATAAAAGTGCATTGAAATAACTAAGGAACTGCGACATCAGTTAGTCCTCTCACTCAAATCCCTCGTCATGAATATTCTTCAAATGTTACTGAATCTGTATCCAGAGTATCTTCAGTTGTCGTTATCAACAAATGCTGTGAAAAGTAGAGTAAATATAAAATACCTATAAAAAATCAACTGTGCAATGGATTCCGTCTTGTCAGGGGAACGAACCGTTGTCCTCACCTTTAGTCTGATCGTCTCACCAATCGTCTCCAGACTAGTTCCCTTTTAGTTACTAACACTGTGATGAGTTTCATATGTCTCCTGTAGAAACGTTTACATTTGGCCCTATCCCATATAGGACTCACGAGTGTAAAGGTTTAATCCACGAAGGGGAAATTGGTTAGTCAATTATTAGTATTATTATTCTATTTTTGTAAACTTTATTTATCCAGGCGAGTCAATTAAAAACAAATTCTTATTTCCAACGACGGCCTGGCATCAGCGTGAACAAACAGTCAAGAAACATTAACTATAAAAATAGAAAAAAACTGATTTCACTGCCCAGCAACAACAATAACTACTAAATATGTGTATGTGACCAATAACATTTGATCTGATCGTCAGCCGTCCCAGACGTAATAATCTGATCGTCAGCCGTCCCAGATGTAATAATCTGATCGTCAGCCGTCCCAGATGTAATAATCTGATCGTCAGCGGTCCAGACGTAATAATCTGATCGTCAGCCGTCCCAGATGTAATAATCTGATCGTCAGCCGTCCCAGATGTAATAATCTGATCGTCAGCCGTCCCAGACGTAATAATCTGATCGTCAGCCGTCCCAGATGTAATAATCTGATCGTCAGCCGTCCCAGACGTAATAATCTGATCGTCAGCCGTCCCAGACGTAATAATCTGATCGTCAGCCATCCCAGATGTAATAATCTGATCGTCAGCGGTCCAGACGTAATAATCTGATCGTCAGC
Organism: Salmo salar; assembly: GCF_905237065.1. Lineage (NCBI taxonomy): Eukaryota > Metazoa > Chordata > Actinopteri > Salmoniformes > Salmonidae > Salmo > Salmo salar. The sequence goes on from NC_059466.1 coordinate 52,580,207, forward strand.
CGTCCCAGATGTAATAATCTGATCGTCAGCCGTCCCAGATGTAATAATCTGATCGTCAGCCGTCCCAGACGTAATAATCTGATCGTCAGCCGTCCCAGATGTAATAATCTGATCGTCAGCCGTCCCAGACGTAATAATCTGATCGTCAGCCGTCCAGACGTAATAATCTGATCGTCAGCCATCCCAGATGTAATAATCTGATCGTCAGCGGTCCAGACGTATTAATCTGATCGTCAGCCGTCCCAGATGTAATAATCTGATCGTCAGCCGTCCCAGACGTAATAATCTGATCGTCAGCCGTCCAGATGTAATAATCTGATCGTCAGCCGTCCCAGATGTAATAATCTGATCGTCAGCGGTCCAGACGTAATATTCTGATCGTCAGCCGTCCCAGATGTAATAATCTGATCGTCAGCCGTCCCAGATGTAATAATCTGATCGTCAGCCGTCCCAGATGTAATAATCTGATCGTCAGCCGTCCCAGACGTAATAATCTGATCGTCGGCCGTCCCAGACGTAATAATCTGATCGTCGGCGGTCCCAGATGTAATAATCTGATCGTCAGCCGTCCCAGATGTAATAACTGATCGTCAGCCGTCCCAGATGTAATAATCTGATCGTCAGCCGTCCCAGACGTAATAATCTGATCGTCAGCCGTCCCAGACGTAATAATCTGATCGTCGGCCGTCCCAGATGTAATAATCTGATCGTCAGCCGTCCAGATTACTTGTTAGATATTAATGCACTGTTAACCATGTGTATGTGATCAATAACATTTGATTTGATTTAGTGGAGAAGATTACCACCTGTCAGACAGCATACAGAGAGACTAGTTAGAGGAGAGGAATAGTCTACCACTGCTAGCATCTTGTGTACTGTTTAGAACTGTGTTTTCCCTCCAATTGCATTTTTGGCAAATGTTTGAAAATGAGGTTTTATTAGCTGCTTCATTACAGGAGTTCCATGCTGAATAATAGGTTATAGCCTTTTGACTGGAAGATGACAGGCTTGCTATTGCTCATTAAACTCTTAATGAAAAATTGTCTGTTCCTTGTATGCATGCATTGTGCTTTCATTTGGTCACGTCATTTTACCGTTTGGAAAAAAATGTGACCAGTAATGAGGGTGGGTTAGTCGGCAGCCAAATGGGCTGAAATGTGTATCCCTATTTCCAGTACCTAATAAACAATATATAAATATAATAATATATAATATATAAATATAATAATATATAAATATAATATATAAATATAATAATATATAAATATAATAATATAATATATAATTATAATAATATAATATATAAATATAAATATAATAATATATAATATATAAACATAATAATATATAAATCTAATAATATATAATATATAAACATAATAATATATAAATATAATAATATATAAATATAATAATATATAATATATAAATATAATAATATATAAATATAATAATATAATAATATATAAATATAATAATATAAATATAATAATATATAATATATAAATATAATAATATAATATATAAATATAATAATATATAAATATAATAATATATAATATATAAATATAATAATATATAAATATAATAATCTATTATATATAAATATAATAATATAATATATAAATATAATAATATATAAATATAATAATATAATATATAAATATAATAATATATAAATATATAAATATAATATATAAATATAATAATATATAAATATAATAATATAATAATATATAAATATAATAATATATAATATATAAATATAATAATATATAATATATAAATATAATAATATATAAATATAATATATAAATATAATAATATATAAATATAATAATATAATAATATAATAATATATATTATATAAATATAATAATATATAATATATAAAAATATAATAATATATAAATATAATATATAAATATAATAATATATAAATATAATAATATAATCTATAATTATAATAATATAATATATAAATATAATAATATATAAATATAATAATATAATAATATAAATATAATATATAAATATAATAATATATAAATATAATAATATAATATATAATTATAATAATATAATATATAAATATAATAATATAATATATAAATATAATAATATATAAATATAATATATAAATATAATATATAAATATAATAATATATAAATATAATAATATATAAATATAATAATATAATATATAAATATAATAATATAAATATAATATATAAATAGAATAATATAATATATAAATATAATAATATCATATATAAATATAATAATATAAATATAATATATAAATAGAATAATATAATATATAAATAGAATAATATAATATATAAATATAATAATATCATATATAAATATAATAATATAATATATAAATATAATAATATAATAATATATAAATATAATAACATATATAAATATAATAATATCATATATAAATATAATAATATATAAATATAATAATATTTAAATATAACTATAATAATATAATATATAAATGAATAATATAATAATATCATATATAAATAGAATAATATAATCTAGTAATAATTGTACCTAGCGTGCTGGAGGAGTCCTCCCCGTGTCCTGACTCAGAGATGGAGGTCATGACGGTGTTGGGAGTGAACCCCGTGGTGGTGGAGAGGCTGGCGCCGCTGCTCTCCGGGCCGGGCAGACGGGCCTGCTGACGCTCGGCGTTGATGGAGTTCCGGTTCTTCTCTGGGCCTGCGGGGGCACTGTTGCTTCCCCCTAGGATGCCGATGGAGGAGGTCCACGACATAGAGGTGTCTCCAACGGGGAAATTTTTCACCGTGTGGCCCTCGTGGTCCTCGATGTAGGAGGAGGAGGAGTAGTCGGGGTAAGGGCTGACTTTAGGACCCCTGCGGCTGTGAGACAGGTTCCTGTTAGAGGCAAGTAGATGGAAGGTGGTTAAACAGTCATATAAGCAGCTCTACTTTATGTTGATGTGTATTAAAGGGATAGTTCGGGATTCTGGCAATAAAAACCCTTTCTTTATCTGCTTCCCCAGAGTCAGATCATATCAAATCAAAGTTTTAAACCATGTTTATGTCTCTGGGTCCAGTATGAAGGAAGGTACAAAGTAGTTTTGCAAGCCGATGCTAACAAGCATTAGCTCAATAACTATTTGCGCTAACGCCAGTTAGCAAATTCCTTCAAACTGAACGCTGCCATAAAAATGGTATCCACGAGTTCATCTGCCTCTGGGGAAGTAGATAAAGGGCATATCCCAAAATCCAGACCTATCCCTTTAACTAGCTGAGATGTGATTATACAGTAAGGCCTACATGCTACAGTAAGGCCTACATGCTACGTAGCTACACAACTAGCTGAGAGATGTGATTATACCGTAAGGCCTACATGCTACGTAGCTACACAACTAGCTGAGATGTGATTATACAGTAAAGCCTACATGCTACAGTAAGGTCTACATGCTACGTAGCTACACAACTAGCTGAGAGATGTGATTATACAGTAAGGCCTACATGCTACAGTAAGGCCTACATGCTACAGTAAGGCCTACATGCTACGTAGCTACACAACTAGCTGAGAGATGTGATTATACAGTAAGGCCTACATGCTACCGTAAGGCCTACATGCTACAGTAAGGCCTACATGCTACGTAGCTACACAACTAGCTGAGATGTGATTATACAGTAAGGCCTACATGCTACAGTAAGGCCTACATGCTACCGTAAGGCCTACATGCTACAGTAAGGCCTACATGCTACGTAGCTACACAACTAGCTGAGAGATGTGATTATACAGTAAGGCCTACATGCTACAGTAAGGCCTACATGCTACGTAGCTACACAACTAGCTGAGAGATGTGATTATACAGTAAGGCCTACATGCTACAGTAAGGCCTACATGCTACAGTAAGGCCTACATGCTACAGTAAGGCCTACATGCTACAGTAAGGTCTACATGCTACGTAGCTACACAACTAGCTGAGAGACGTGATTATACAGTAAGGCCTACATGCTACAGTAAGGCCTACATGCTACGTAGCTACACAACTAGCTGAGAGATGTGATTATACAGTAAGGCCTACATGCTACAGTAAGGCCTACATGCTACAGTAAGGCCTACATGCTACCGTAAGGCCTACATGCTACAGTAAGGCCTACATGCTACGTAGCTACACAACTAGCTGAGAGATGTGATTATACAGTAAGGCCTACATGCTACAGTAAGGCATACATGCTACGTAGCTACACAACTAGCTGAGATGTGATTATACAGTAAGGCCTACATGCTACAGTAAGGCCTACATGCTACATAGCTACACAACTAGTTGAGAGATGTGATTATACAGTAAGGCCTACATGCTACAGTAAGGCCTACATGCTACAGTAAGGCCTACATGCTACCGTAAGGCCTACATGCTACAGTAAGGCCTACATGCTACGTAGCTACACAACTAGCTGAGAGATGTGATTATACAGTAAGGCCTACATGCTACAGTAAGGCCTACATGCTACGTAGCTACACAACTAGCTGAGAGATGTGATTATACAGTAAGGCCTACATGCTACAGTAAGGCATACATGCTACGTAGCTACACAACTAGCTGAGATGTGATTATACAGTAAGGCCTACATGCTACAGTAAGGCCTACATGCTACATAGCTACACAACTAGTTGAGAGATGTGATTATACAGTAAGGCCTACATGCTACAGTAAGGCCTACATGCTACAGTAAGGCCTACATGCTACCGTAAGGCCTACATGCTACAGTAAGGCCTACATGCTACGTAGCTACACAACTAGCTGAGAGATGTGATTATACAGTAAGGCCTACATGCTACAGTAAGGCCTACATGCTACGTAGCTACACAACTAGCTGAGATGTGATTATACAGTAAGGCCTACATGCTACAGTAAGGCCTACATGCTACGTAGCTACACAACTAGTTGAGAGATGTTATTATACAGTAAGGCCTACATGCTACAGTAAGGCCTACATGCTACAGTAAGGCCTACATGCTACCGTAAGGCCTACATGCTACAGTAAGGCCTACATGCTACGTAGCTACACAACTAGCTGAGAGATGTGATTATACAGTAAGGCCTACATGCTACAGTAAGGCCTACATGCTACGTAGCTACACAACTAGCTGAGATGTGATTATACAGTAAGGCCTACATGCTACAGTAAGGCCTACATGCTACGTAGCTACACAACTAGCTGAGAGATGTGATTATACAGTAAGGCCTACATGCTACAGTAAGGCCTACATGCTACAGTAAGGCCTACATGCTACAGTAAGGTCTACATGCTACGTAGCTACACAACTAGCTGAGAGACGTGATTATACAGTAAGGCCTACATGCTACAGTAAGGCCTACATGCTACAGTAAGGCCTACATGCTACGTAGCTACACAACTAGCTGAGAGATGTGATTATACAGTAAGGCCTACATGCTACAGTAAGGCCTACATGCTACGTAGCTACACAACTAGCTGAGAGATGTGATTATACAGTAAGGTCTACATGCTACAGTAAGGTCTACATGCTACAGTAAGGCCTACATGCTACAGTAAGGTCTACATGCTACAGTAAGGCCTACATGCTACAGTAAGGCCTACATGCTACAGTAAGGCCTACATGCTACAGTAAGGTCTACATGCTACAGTAAGGCCTACATGCTACAGTAAGGCCTACATGCTACGTAGCTACACAACTAGCTGAGAGATGTGATTATACAGTAAGGCCTACATGCTAC